>NC_138370.1:16550974-16568235 GCF_054177405.1 Leptonychotes weddellii
TATTTTATTCACTATTTTTACAATCATTTTATAAGCTGACCTTTTTTATTCTCACAGTGCAAAAGTACAGAATGATACTTTGGGTTGTGCACACAGAAATTGAATTTCAGTATGCTGATAATTGGCTGCATCAACATGATAATGATTTATATTATACTATCATTAACCTATAAATTAATATAAAATCAGTCCCTTGGCACAAGGGATTGGTAAGCTAAGTTAAGAAATCATATTTTTTTCTTTAAAAAAAATCACATTAAGATTCAGATTATCATTCCTATGCTTTATTTGAGTGGCCAATAAGTATAGTGAAAGACTTATTTTTACAAGATTTATTTATTTATTTTGGAGAGAGGGAGTGAGCACTGGGGAGGGAGCAAGGGAGAGGGAGAAGCAGACTCCTTGCTGAGCGAGGAGCACAGAGCCTGACTGTGGAGCTTGTGGGGCTCCATCCCAGGATCACAAGATCATAACTTGAGCTGAAGTCAGACACTTAACCAACTGAGCCACCCAGGCGCCCCGAGAGACTTTTAAAGAATAAAAGCAGCAGAAGAAAAATCAATAAATGCAAACTTCTTTACAGTTGAAAACAAAAAATATAAGCAAATGAGGAAAGTATTTGCAACAACGTTAACAGGCAGTGAATTTTTATTCTTTGTATGTACGGGATTCATAACACTAAGGAAAGCAGTAAGATACCAATAGAAAAATGGACAAAAAGATAACTTAAAAACTAAAAAGGAAGGGAAGTACAAATGTCACTTACAATGGTAAAAAATCAATTAGATACTATTTTTCCTGTATCTCATATTCTAATTTTTTCTAAAAAAGGCATAATGTTAATAGATCTATGGTAAAATGGTACTCTCCTGATTTGAGGTGAGAATGTTAAGTTGATACAGATTTTTTCTGGAAAGCAATTTGATAGAATGTAATTGGAGCCTTATAACTACAATATAAAATTACATGTATAGAACTACACTGTCCGATATGGTAGTCACTAACCACATGTGGCTTTTGAAAATTTGGACTATGGCTAGCCTGGATTTCTATACACACACAAACATTATTTTTATGTTCCATATTCAATTTTCTTTCTCTCAGTTTTTAACATTTCCTTTTTGTTAATCTAAAGAATTGCCCTGAAATCTGGTTATGGAAAATACCTTGGTATTAATTCAGATGGACTTGTTGTGGGGCGTTCAGATGCAATCGGACCAAGAGAACAATGGGAACCAGTCTTTCAAGATGTAAGTGCTATTATTGTTCATATAAGCTTCTTGTTAATGTAAGATACAGTCTTTAACAGTCAATGAGAATATATATTCCAAAAAAAACCCCCAAAAATACAGAGTGCAGTAATATAACCCATTAAATTGAAGAAAACCAATACGAACTCGTAACTAAAAAGGTCTTGAAAAACAGTGCAACACAGCAAAAGAAATAATCAACAAAGTGAAAAGACAACCTACAGGATGAGAAAAAATATTTGCAAACCATATTTCTGATAAAGGGTTAATATCCAAATATATAAAGAGCTGATACAACTCAATAGCAAAGAAACAAATAACCCAATTGAAAAATGGGCAAAAGACCTGACTAGACATTTTTTCCCAGAGAAGATATATGAAAGGCCAACAGGTACATGAGAAGATGCTCAACATCACTAGTCATTAGGGAAATGCAAATCAAAAGCACAATAAGGTATCACTTCCTGCCTGTTAGAATGGCCATCTTCAAAAAGAGATAAATGGTGGGAGGATGTGCAGAAAAGGGACCCTTCATGCACTGCTGGTGGAAATGCAAACTGATGCAGCCACTGTGGAAAACAGTATGGAGGTTCCTCAAAAAATTAAAAACAGAATTATTATAAGATCCAACAATCCCACTTGTGAGAATATATCCAAAGGACACCAAAAAACTAACTTGAAAAGATATCTGCACCCCCATGTTCATAGTGGTATTACTTATAAGAGCCAAGATATGGAAACAACCTAAATGTCCATTGATAGATAAATGGATAAAGAAGTTGTGCTATACACATATCCAATGGAATATTATTCAGCCATAAAAGATGAGTAAACCTTGCCATTTGTAACAACATGGATGGACCTTGCTAAGTGAAATAAGTCAGAGAAAGACAACTGTATGATCTCATTTATATATGGAATCTTAAAAACAAACAAACAAATAAAACTCAGAAAAAGACATCAGACTTGTGGTTGGTTACCAGAGTGGTAGGTTTTGGGATTAGGAATTAGAGGAAGAAGGTGGTCAAAAGGTACAAACTTCCAACTACAAGATAAATAAGTGCCAGGGGTATAATGTATAGCATGATTACTATAGCTACGCTGCTGTATGATATATAGGAAAGTTGTTAAGAGAGTAAACCGAGTTCTCATCATAAGGAAAAAAATTGTTTTATTTTTATGCTTTCTTTTTATTGTTAACTGCATGAGATGATGGATACTAACTAAAACTTATTAAGATAATCATTTCACAATAAGTGTTAAGCCAAACTATTATGCTGTACACCTTAAACTTATGCGGTGATTGTCAATTATATCTCAGTAAAGCTGCGGGAGGAGATAGTGCAACAAAAATAGCAGTAGTACCTCTGCCCACCATAATTTCTGTCCACATAAAAACATCCCTCTGACATTGATTCTTAAAGTTCTGAGCAGTAAATTCAAAAGCACCAAAAGCTAGCTCTTGTATATTTTTGTATTTTCTAATTATGAAGAAATTTTTACTTAAAACACTATTATTTGAATAAATTACTATGCATTATATAATTTTTTATTGTCTTAAAAGCTAATTATTTTTCAAACAGAACTAAATCAGTTATAGCCTCAATATTTCTTTAAGGCCAAAGGAAACAATTCTATTTCATCTAGTTAGAATTCAGTCCTACTAAGAGAATATACTAAAAATAGTTATGAGGTTATTTTTGAGTAGTAAGATTATAGGTGATTTTGGTTTTCTTTTCTGTATGTTTTTTTTATCTTCTATGTTTTCTCCAAATTCTTTTTACTGATTACTTTTACAGTTGGGGCTAAGGGGCAAAATTAATTTCATTCTCAAGACTTAAGAATTCTTTTGCAGTAGTCTTGTAACTTTTATATTATTTTGTTTGATATAGGGAAAAATGGCTTTATTGGCTTCAAATAGCTGCTTTATTAGATGCAATGAAGCAGGTGATATAGAAGCAAAAAGTAAAACAGCAGGAGAAGAAGAAATGATAAAGGTAATCATGACATTTTTCTTTTAATTTTTTTCTTTTTCATTTTTCTATAGACTAATACATGTCACATATATGATGTGACTATATCTCTTAAAAATGTTGAATAATCATTTACTATCACTTTAAAGATGTAATGCATAGTGTTTTATATTATGCTCCAAATAAGCTTTATTATAAAAAGCTTAATTATAAATCCTATAACTGACGGCTTGTTTGTACCATGTGGTAGCGAAATTATTATATCTTACCTCCATGTATTAGTATCTTTTTCTGAGTAGTTCCACATGCTTTTTAGGACTCTGTTTCCTTTTTTTTTCTTGCTTGCTTTTTAAAATTTGATTTTTTAAATAGATATGTTCACATGGTTCAAAATTTTAAAAATACAAGCATATAAATTCATGACTCCCATCCTTCTGTAGCCTACCAGAGTTTCTTAATAAAAATGTTTATAATTTTCTACTTTTTTACAATAAAGTTAGCCTCCTGCGTGTCCTCCTTTAGACCTTGATTTTTTTTTTCCTTAATATTTTTATCTTGGAGATTGTCCCTTATCACTCTGTAGAAAATTTTCTCTTTTTTAACAGCTACATAATACTCCATTTTAGGGATAAGCCATAATTTATTTAATCAGTTCCTCATAAATGCAAATTTAGGTGACTTCCCATCTTTTGCCCTTAGAAACAGTGCTGTAACACATAACTTTGAATATGCATCATTCTGTAGGTGTGCTGGTATATCCGAGGATAAATTCCCAAAAATAGAATTACAAGGTATATGATAAATGTTAGTCAAACATTTTTCAATTACATTAAAAAAAAAACCCCACAAACCGAAACAGAAGCCAGTAGCTACAGGCACTCTGCTGAATATGATACAAGCACTGTCTTCTTGAATCTTCATAAAGTTCCTGTGAAGTATCTATTATCTTCACTTTACCGATGAGGAGAGAGCCTCTGAGCCTCCTTACATCCTCACCTGTTGTGATCAGTCATGAACTCACACAGCTAGATATGATAGAGACAGGATGTATACCCAGGCCCAACTGACTGGAAACTACCATACTGCCTCTCAGGAAACAGGTCATTAGAAAAACGCTGGTGGATTTCTCACTTACCTAAAAGTATGGTTTTTGAAGACAATGCAAATAAAGTGCAGTACTTTGCACTTTCATGGGAAAAATACAAAACAAAAACACTGCTGTATTTAATGACAACTGTTTTTATATGAAGTGTCTGTTACATTTCCCTGGGTCTGTTTGGTTAGGTACCTGGAAGCTCTGAGCAGTGAATGCAGAACTCCTTCCATCTTGCATTTTACTTCATAGGCTCTGCTAGTCTGTATCAGCTGCCCACCTTTATAGCCTATCAGGACACATTCCGTCCTGCAAAAGTAGTACTGTCGCAGGCCCTGGCCAGTAACCTTCCCAGGTCTGCTAGGACCCCCTCAACCAAACCTGCCACACAGGTAGCAGTGGCACATGCCTTATTGGTCACCACTTGCTAAGCAGCCTTGGAATTGGACTCTGAGCCACAAAGATCACTGTGGAGATGTAAATCCTGTCCTCTGGGTTGCAAACTGCCAGTTCTTGGGGCCTGAATTCTGTCCCCTTCTTGCCCCACTCAGTGGATCCTAATTACTATATCAATTTATGGCATTGTGATAGTAAGTATCTGTCACAATTTATGAGGATATAAGGAAGATTTAGAAGGAGTGGATTCCAATTAAGTAAATAAGTGAGCTGTGTCACGTGAAAAGTTTTAATGGATTTGGGAATAGCTGTGCAAATTAAAATAGCTACTATCTTAAACTTCCAGTGTTACAAAATAAACACTATCTATAGGGATAATTTGAATATTTACTTTGAGGCCAAAATTAATTAAATTATTGCCTAATTGCTCAGCAGGATCTGATCTATAAAATGTTTTTCAAATAATTTTGTCTTTTGTGTCTGATGCAAAGGCTCTAGAGAAACATAATAGCAATTTGTATAAATTATGCATATATAAATAAAAACATATCTAGAGGGGCGCCTCGTTGTCTCAGTCAGTTAAGCGTCTGCCTTCTGCACAGGGTCATGATCCCAGGGTACTGGGATCGAGCCCCATGTCTGGCTCCCTGCTCAACGGGGAGCCTGCTTCTCCCTCTCCTCTGCCCCTCCCTCCCCTCCCCTCATGGCTCTCTCTCAAATAAAATCTTAAAAAAAAAAAAAATACCTAGAACCTCTTTCTGAATCTGATTGCTAAGTTGATTGTTTTCTTCATTTGCATAAGAAATTACCTAGAGGGTTCTTAGCAAATAAGTAAAGTGGGGAAGGGGAAGATATATGTATAACCTATTGGGTTTTCATCTCCATTGTCCAGATTAGATCCTGTGCTGAAAGAGAAACTAAGAAAAAAGATGATATTCCAGAAGAAGACAAAGGAAATGTTAAACAGTGTGAAATCAATTACGTGTACGTATTCTTTCCCTTTTAGACCTTACGTATTTGGCAATGAAGTACTTCTCAAGACACATAAAATAAAATACCCAAAGGACGAGAGGCAGCATAAAATGGACTCTAGGACAAAGAACTAAGCTGAATGCTTTTCTTTTCTCAGAGCTTCAGTTTTCCTAATTATCCTGCTAGCTTTCAAAGCTAAAGTCACTTGGATTAGTCTGTTCTCCGTATTCATTAATAGAATGACTATAGCTTATTGGTACATAATGCCAACCAAATGTTGTTCCACAGCCAGGATTCAGGACTCCAGCCAACACGCCTTAGTGGCAGTGGGGCTTCGTAGTCCTGCCCTTTGTAGTCCTCTTCATGGAGGAGGACTAAGGTCATCTTCGCAGTTGAAAAGTTGTATGTTTCAAAAGAAAGACAATTAGTTTTTTTTAAATAAATGAAAAACTTTTAAAATATTGTAAGTTCATGAGTAAACATGTATAATCAAAGTTTGAGATGATTTTCAAGAAAGACATTTTCTTAACAGAAAGAAATTTCAGAGCTTCCAAGACCATAAACTTAAAATAAGTAAAGAAGACAGTAAAATTCTCAAAAAGGCCCGGAAAGATGGATTTTTGCACGAAACACTTCTGGACAGGTAGGTATATTTTTACTTATTTCCAACTATTTTCGTATCCAATAGAAATGGCATATATATAACCAGTGTTCTTTTTCAATTATTAAGTTCTTAAATTTTTGTCTTGTAATTTGTGAACATAGTAATGTTACCTAAAAAGGACATAAGTCTGGGAAAAGATCACCCAGGAAACAATATCTAAAAATAGATTCCAAAAACTTACAAATTTTTTTATAAGACATTCAGGTTTGACTGAAACCCCTTCATAAATTTAACATCATCTTTCTATAATTATTAGAACAGGGCTAGAAAGAAGTAGTTTAATTTCAAATACAGTGGGTTTTAGTAGAATAGCAGGTTCCTAAAATGAGATAAAAACAGATCAGTTTAAAAATTACTAAGTATAAAATGAAATAAAATTGAAACACTTTTATTAAGTTGAATCTAGAAGTATGCAGGATTTTATCATAGCACATTATTAATATTTATCTAAAACTGTTCTTATTTAGGCAAGTAATGTGCTAGATGTATAACATAAAAAAGTAGGTAGAGAGGATTAGCTGTAAGTTTATAACCATAAATCAAGTAAGTGCCAGATTGAAAGAGAATTTGGTAATCTGCCACTCCTTCAAAGTCCTGTGTTGCAAAATTAGTCTTAAAACATTTCTTCACACTACTTGATAAAGATAATGCTTCATCATGTATATCCTGTTAACTAGTTGATCGAGTTGTTACCAGAAGTTAGTAAATGATTTAAGAATTTTTCCTGCTGAACAAAGCATGTATTTAGTTTTAAGAAATTAAGAATAGGATGTAAAAAAAAAAAAAGATATATGGATGCAAAAGAAATAAGGCTTAGGTCTTGTTAACTTTTATCACTCATGAAAATAGAACATTGCCACCCTGTTAAATAGAAGTTTAGGGCATGCTTAAATTCAGAGGCAATTAAAATTGCTATTGTGGATTAAAAAAGCTCTTAGGCAACATTTCTTAAAGATTATGAAAGACTTTCATAAGAATAGAATGCATTTAATATGAAACAACATTGAAAAGTTAAATTTTAGTTAAAATATTTTAATATAAGTAGTATGGCAATATAGTAATCAAAATGGAGAACACAATTTCTCAGTGTGAGTATATATTTAATAGTTGATATATATGGAATGTTTTACATAATTTTTATCATTTGTCTTTGTTTAAACAGGAGAGCCAAATTGAAAGCTGATAGATACTGCAAATGACCAGAATTGTGTTTCTTTCTTCTCCTATTTGTTTTTTTCTGAATAAAATAATCAGTGGAAGTGTTTTTACAGAGCTCTTGGGCTGTTACGGAATTATTGCTGAACTAGTAGCTAGTTTAAATAAGATTAATCAAGTTTAACCGAGATTCCCCATGGGTGTACTTTTTTAGTTAACTGCAGTGTTTCACATGGAATTGAAACAAAGTACACAGTGAACATGCCATAGAATTTTTTCTCTTTTCTAGATTTTCTGTCATAAAGTATGAGATGCTACTCTGTGAACCTTGTGTTTCTTATGCAGTTTATGGAATCTCTTATTGCTTTACAGTTTTACTTTATATTAACTTATACCATTGATTCTTATTGGGACCTTTAAAAGGAAGTTAGAAGCTCCCACTCCAGTCAACAAGGCTTTGATTCTGCCTCCTAAATATTGCCCAAATCACACAAGCCAAACAGATATCAGACAAAGTGGGTGGGAAAAGAGAAAGAAATCAGGTTTTGGCAGTGGGATGGGAACAGGAGAAATTACAAAAGAGCAGGTAGGCTCAGAACAGAGAATAAGAGTAAAATTGGGAAAATTCTCTACTTAGAGCAGTTTAGCCACAATGTATCTGTATGTAATGTTTTTGTCCTCACCTGTAGAGAAGGACAGGATAGGATGAGAACAGAACTATTAAAGAGGTTCACATACTACCCATTGCTGAGGTCTGCTATTCTGAGACACCTTTATTCCTAGCCTATGTCTCTCTGAATTCCTAAACACAGTATTCCAGATGTCGTCTAACCCTGTGAGTGTTCCAGAATCCAGGTCGTGTATCAGATGCCTGGGCTTCATCACTGGAAATTCTGCTTCAGAAGGACTGAGTCTGGCTGACGCATCTCTGTATTTTTACGATTCCCCATGGATGATGCACAGCCAGGGTTGAGACCTGACCTAAGGTGCCAGACCTGTTTAGTTCTCAGCCTTTGTATTCCAGAGCTACACGGCCCCTCTACATCAAGGAAGCTAAGCTACCAATAGCAACCTTATAAAGGAGCTCTTGCTGTAAATCTAGTCCTAGCTTGACATTCCAGTTCCAGTAGCTGGATATCTCCCCATATTGTGTTCTTCTTCCTCTGATCCTTAGGCTACTCGGATCCCCCAAAGCAGTGGTTCTCAACCAGGGACTAATGTACCTCTTAGGGGACATTGTGCAATGTCTGGTTGTGACAGCTGGGAGAGGGGGTGCTACTGGCATTTACAGGGTTACAGACTAGGAATGCTGCTAAACATTCCACAAGGCACAGGACAGCAGCGCCCCCACAACAAAGAATTTTCCAGCTCAAGATGCTAACTGCCAAGTTTCTGACACCTGCCCTAGGACTTAGTCTGTTCCTTGCTTTTGCCAGCTCCCAGCCCCTAAAAATAAACAGTTCAAATTCATATATATAAGAATCATCTAAGGTACCTGTAGATTTTCAAGACCCACCCTTAAAGATGCCAGCTTAGCAAGTCTAGGATTGTTTCCTAGAATTGACATTTTAACTAGCACTCCAGGTAATTCTGAAACAAGTGATCTGAACTATACTTTGAGAAACACTACCCTCAAGAGATTGAAGTCTTGCCTCCAACACTAGCTCGGTACCTGAGACCATCTGCCAGCTGACTGATTTCCCTGGAACAAGCATTCTATCTGCCTCAATTTCTGAACATAGTGCATTCCTGGATTCTCTGTCACCATGCTCACCCTCATGCTTTCCCAGGTCTTGTCCCATTCCAGAGAGCAGAACTAATTACAGGTCCTGACAATTGGGAAGATACAGATTAAAAATATGCACTGCCTGTCCTCATGGAGTTTATGCACTACTGAAGGAGGACAGCAATAAAAAATCACAGGTAACAGATTAAGTGTTCCTTCCCCATTTCTATCATTACACTTTACTCCAACCCCCATTACAGCACTGAAGGCAGTCTGGCAGAATGACAGGAGTCAACAATAAATACATCTAATTATTGTCATCTGGTCCACATTTTTCTTCTTGTACAAAAGGATGTCATGAAAAACTTTGCTTAAAGCACTGTCAAAATCAAGATATATTCTGATCAAGCATTCCCCTGATTTACCAGTCCAGTAGCCATGTCAAAAAAGGTTTTATATATAATAAAAACAATAACCAAAGAAAAAGCTCCCTACATCCAATTTTTTTTGCCTGCTCACATTTCAGATTAGATAATTTCAGTTGTTCTTATCTTCAAGTTCACTGCCTCACTTTTTTACCGTCTCCAAATTGCTGTTACACGCATCTGGTGATTTTTAAATTTCAGACATCCTTTTTCACTTCTAGAATCTATTTGATCCTATTGTTGTTAATAGTTTCTATTTCTGCTGAAATTTCCTATCCATTTCTTCCTTTGTTTTGGGGCAGAGTTATAATAACTGCTTAAAAATCCTTGTCTACTGATTCTAACATCTGGGTCATCTTAGGGTCGGTCTCCACTGATGATCTTTTGAGTATGTTTCTTCATATATCTGATTAGATTATATCCTGGACATGTGAATAATACATTGTAGAAACTGTGCATTCTGTGCTGTTGTTCTGAAGAATTTTTATTTGTTATGTTTAGTAGGCAGTTAGCTTGGTTGATCTGAAGCTCCAAATTCTGTCTCCCCTATGGTGGGCAACAGCTGTGAAATATCTATTCAGTTCTTTTTGTTTTAGCTGGGCTTCTTGAAGCCAGCCCCAAGGATGTGGATTTTGGAGATCAGTGAGAGATTTGGGCAGTGTGGCTACAACCTTCTGTGACTCTCTCCTTTTCAGGATTTCCTTCTCACTTTCCAGACTCTTTGGTCACTCTGAACTCTGTACTCTGATTCCTCGACTAATGACTTAAGCTTCCTATAGGAGTTTTAATTACTCTTAGTGGCACTTGGTCTGCCCTAAGTTGAAAAGATGTTAAAAATACGTTTCCCCTCTTACTAGTGTTAACTCCCCTCAAGTTTCTGCATGTTTTTGGTCATTCTCCATTACCTTTAGATAATTTTTAATGTTTTATCCAAAGTTTAATTTTGTGTGTGTGAGAGGGCTGGTCTAGCATAAGCTGTGCCATCTACCATTATCTGCTCAAACTCTCATTAGTTTCTTGCCCTCTCCTCCCCAGTTAAGGACCTGCCTGGGTTTTCCTAGATACAGACACAAAACTCTAACATTCTCCAGAAAGAAGTTAACCATTACAATAAATTAATATATTCACACCTCTTAGGATAGGCCTGAATTCCAAAAATGAACTCATCATACCTGATGGCCCAGTACCTATCCAAATACCATGCAATTCCTGGGTCAGTCCCAGTCTGGATGCCAGTCAGTCCATGGCTTCAACTCACTATTCTAGCAGGAATTATATTTTTTCAGTTATTCTAAACCCTTAAGACACAGAAGAACATATTAAAACATTCCATATTTCATTAACCAAATTAGTAAGATAGGATAGCTTTTATAACAAGCATTGTTATATGATTGTTATATGTCATGATACTTTTTTAAATGGCATTGTCATAATATTAGCTTGAGGGCCTTAATACAGGTAACTTCCACTGTAATTTTTTCAGGCTCACTCCTGTTGAAATCCATTTCATTTAATGAAAAGATTAGAAACAAAATGTGGAAAAAAAAAATTCTACAATTGTATTTCCCCTTTCCTCACCCACCTATTGGCTTAGTTTATTTTAAAGTGCATATTTCATTAAGGGAACTTGATGGTTGTTAAGGCAGGTTTTGGTGTATTTCTGTTTAATTTTATGCCACTGGACTACTTCTCTTAAATATTGTTGAGGCTTATTTTCTATGATGGAGAAACAATATGCCATCTTTCCATTTAGCTTTGTGTTTCAGTGCTGCCCTTGTATTTAATAAAGGATAAATTTTCAGAGAGCATAGCCAGGACTTAATAAATTAAGATCTGCAGGTGTTTATTTTTCTTACCATGTTTTGCAAATCTAATGAGGTTTTGCAGTCCTGTTCTGAGTGCTGCTAGTAGAGAAAAAGGGGTGTAGCACTACTTGTTAGGGTTTATTTTTCCATCATGCAATTTCCTAATTCTGGTCCTTAGAAACTAAGTGGAACTGTAAGGAGGAGAACAAAGAAAACAAGGCACACCTCATTACTCCTGTAAAAAGGTGAAAACCTAAATATAAGTGGATGCCAAGGTAAGGAATCAAGTCATGACTTCTACTAGTTCCCTACCTACCACCTGACAAAATTAAGTTGTACAGCTAGTCAATCACCCAGGGAGAAAAACAGGCAATGCTTTTAAGCTTCTAATGTCTTATTTATTCTTTTTCTTTATTATTCTTTATGTTTGTGTAAGTATTAATACCTATTTTTTTATTCTGCTGCCAAATATATTCCAAGAGTTTTTTTATTTGTTTTGTTTTTTATTTTTATTTTTTTTAAGATTTTATTTATTTGACAGAGAAAGAGAGACAGCAAGAGAGGAAACACAAGCAGGGGGAGTGGGAGAGGGAGAAGCAGGCTTCCTGCCAAGCAGGGAGCCCGATGGAGGGCTCGATCCCAGGACCCTGGGATCATGACCTGAGCTAAAGGCAGATGTTTAACAACTGAGCCACTCAGGCGCCCCCTGTTTGTTTTGTTTTTTAACTGGTAGCAGAAAAACCCCAGGGATATACCCAGGTTCAGGAGAACTTAAAATTAAGATAATAGTTTAACAGCCCACCAGCATTCATTCAGCTTGATATTACCTGTGTATATAAAATGACTTTCTCAAGTGTGGTGCTTATTTAGGAAAGACCAGTGGACTTCAGACCAACCTAGGCTGTTCTACACAGCACCTCAACCCTAAATCCTAATTTAGATCAGCTTGCACAGCAGCAGGAATGTTTTTCAATTTTCTATTGTTGTGTAGAAAAAGAATTTCCCTATCTGTCTACAGAAACAGAACCTTCCTGCATGTTCCCTTGTTCTTCATTTTTAGTCCAAAAATCCTCTCTAGAAGGCCTCCTACATATCCCATCACGGCTGCTTCTACCTCTCCACCTGTGACTACCAACTTTGTTTTTTTGTGTTCCTTTTACTACTATAACCTCATTCCACACCAGTGTGCCCTTTCCATAGTATAGGAAAATGGACAAAGATTTAAGCATTTAACAGAATGCTTCTGATCTTTTTCCACACTGAATTCAGCTCTCATTCCAGTGCATCCAGAGTTGGAGAATTATATACCATGGCCCCAAGTACCAGTTTTGAAACTTGTCATTAACCCCACCCATCAGCTTAGGCTTTGAAGCACATACCATCCATACCCATTACCACTGCAGTTCTGCACTGCTCTTCATCAGTGTCCTGACCCTCCTGAAATCTGGCTCGTAGTCCTGTCTTCATGGAGTCTCCCATCTTGGTTTCATTGACTCCAGCATTCACACTATTGTGACCTTCCTTTCATCTGCCTTAAAAAATTCTGTCCTCTCAGCTCAGCTGATCTTTTACTCCATCTTAAATTACTCCACCCAGACCAGCTGGGTTAAACGTGCTTTTTGCTCCAGTGTCTTCCAAGATTGGAAATCCTGGTGTCTATCTCTGAATGACCCTCCAAGAGCATCCCTTTACCCAGTGCACTTTTCATTTAAAATGTTTTGAAATATACTCTCTCAGTTCCAAGCCCTCTCTGTTATTAATAGATTTAATTTTCTTATAGCTTTATTTCTAAATCTAATAAAGTATTCTTTTTAATACATTATATTATTTACTAGTTACTGCATTCATAGAACATAAAGTATCATTTCCCAATTCAATACTAACATTTTCCTATATAACAAATACATTAGCTCTAAGAAATTCCACATCTTGGGGCACCTGGGTGGCTCAGTCGTTAAGCGTCTGCCTTCGGCTCAGGTCAGAGTCCCGGGGCCCTGGGGTCCTGGGATCAAGCCCCGCATCAGGCTCCCCACTCGGCAGGATGCCTGCTTCTCCCTCTCCCACTCCCCCTGCTTGTATTCCCTCTCTCACTGTGTCTCTCTCAAATAAATAAAATCTTAAAAAAAAAAAAAAATTCCGGGCGCCTGGGTGGCTCAGATGGTTAGGCGTCTGCCTTCGGCTCAGGTCATGGTCTCAGGGTCCTGGGATCGAGTCCCGCATCGGGTTCCCTGCTCAGTGCAGAGCCTGCTTCTCCCTCTCCCTCTGCCACTCCCTCTGCTTGTGCTCTTCTGTCTATCTCTCTGTCAAATAAATAAATAAAATCTTAAAAAAAAAAAATTCCACATCTTGCCCAGTTCCAACAGTAAACAGGATCCAAAGTTTTCTCTTCAATATTAGAAAATAACTGATCAATTTGCCATGTGGTGTAAATAAGAAATGAAAGATGAAAAGTCATCTTACATGTCTTAACACATTCACTGTTCTTTCTTCTCCTCCCACCCCCATTGTTGCAACTTCTACCCAGGAGTTGAGGGGAATGGTGCTGATATACCAACCATTTAACTACACAGAGTCACAAACTAACAAGTACTAAATGCACTGACTTCTTTCTTTGTTCTTTTCTCTCTTTTTCCTGGGATTTTTCACCTCACTCATTTTAAACCCAAGGGAAGTGGGGGAGTTTGACCTTGATTTTACAAAACCAGGGCTTCTACTTTCAGTAGTGTGACAGCTTAGATACTGTGAATGGTACTCCTTAATAGAACAACTGATACACTGGATAAAATATTTGCAAATATCTTTTGAAATATCACTCATCCACATAAAAGAAAGGAATCTATAGATACCAAACAAAGGGGAAAGCAGGAACGTCCAAGGCCAATGAGTACCAAGCTCACTCTTGCCAAATCCCAGAGACTTTGAGGTCTGGCTTTGACAGGAGCCCAAGAAATGGGATGTAGGAGACTGTATTCACATGAGTGACTACAAAGGGCTATACCTTCAAGGATAACAGTGAATGAGAAATAAATCTTATTGCACAAACAGGGGTACAAAGAAATGTTTTCTTTTCTTTGGCACTAAGTAGAATGGAAGGAAAAAGAATCTTCCCTTGAGATGTAACCATAAGCTGGCTTCAGATGGGTTTGTGACTCAAAGTCACACTACCTCTTATTTTAAAAGAAAAAAATTCAAGGAGATAATTCAACTTCAAATGGTCTCAGTTGGTTCTGTTTTTCTGACCTTAAAATAAATCCTACCAAAAAAAATTTTTCAAAGAAAATAAGCAGCTCACAGTCGAAATTAAAAATACACAGAGAAATAAAAAAATTTAAAAAAAAATACACAGAGAAACACAATACCATTAGAACAATGAGAAACAAGTAGAAAAATATAAAATACCAAATGTAGAATATAAACTATACTTATATAAAACTCCAGAATATAGGCAGGAACTACAACATAATAAAAAGACCAAGCAGGGTGCCTGAGTGGCTCATTCGATTAAGCGTCTGTCTTCAGCTCAGGTTGTGATCCCAGGGTCCTGGGATCGACTCCCACATTGGGCTCCCTGCTCGGAGGGGAGCCTGCTTCTCCCTCTGCCTCTGCCTCTCTCTCTCTGTCTCTCTTGAATAAATAAAATCTTAAAAAAAAAAAAGACCAAGCAGATATGAAAGAAAAAAAATAACTTCAAAAAATAAAAAACAATTAAAAATTCAGCGGGTGCATTAAACATCAAACAAAGCCAGAGAGAATTAATAAACTAGAATATAACTGAATAAGTGGCCCCAAGGACAGTTTACAGAGACAAGGAGATGGGCTATATGATGAAATAAAGGTCAAGAGAGACACAGAACATGATGATGGAAATGTCTAATATATGTCCGATTGAAGTAAAAAAAGAAGGTAACAGAATGGAAAAGAGGTAATAAAGGTAATGACTGAGAATTTTTGAGACCTCAGATCTTGGAATCCCAGTGAATCCCAAGCATAATAAATAAAGATAGACACTTCAACACATCGTGGTGAAACTGCAGAACTACACAGAAAAACGTTTCATCTTAAAAACAGCTAGAAAATAAAAGTAATCACCCAAACATCTGTCAATTCACCAGACTGCTGGCTTCTCACCAGCAGATAGGAAGCCAAAAGACAGCAGAAGAGTATCTTCCATGAGCTGAGACAAATAATTGTCAACCTAGAAAGTTTCTTCCAATAGTAAGGCAAAAAAAAAAAAAAAAAAAACTAAAGCAAAATAAAGATATTTTAGAGATAAAAATTGAGAGGATTTATCACCAATAGATCATTATTAAAAGAAATTACAACAGAGAAAGTCTAGGCAGAAGGAAAATTATCCCAGAAGGAAGGTCAGAGATGTGAAAAGAAATGTCAAGCAAAGATATCAAAGATAATAATGGGTAAACTAAGCAAAACTGTATTAAAAAAAATACTTGATTTGTAAAAGGGATGTTAAAACTAAGTATTAGGCAAAAATAGCATGCTGTTGACAGTGAGAGGGAGACTGGACAAACTATTATAAGATCTTAGATTTGTTCAAGAGGAGAGGGAAAAAAATGTTAACTTTGTTAAGTAGGCAAATTAAAATACTTAGAGTACTGGGCACCTGGGTGGCTCAGTTGTTAAGCGTCTGCCTTCGGCTCAGGTCATGATCCCAGGGTCCTGGGATTGAGCCCTGCATGGGGCTCCCTGCTCTGCGGGAAGCCTGCTTCTCCCTCTCCCACTCCCCCTGCTTATGTTCCTGCTCTTGCTATCTCTCTCTCTGTCAAATAAATAAAATCTTTAAAAAAAAAATAAAATACTTAGGGTAACTAGTGAAAGAAGAGACAAAGACCATATATTCTCCAACAAAAAGAGGGGAAAAATAATCCAAAAGAAATTTAAAAAGGAAAGAAAGGGATGCCTGGGTGGCTCAGTTGGTTAAGCATCTGCCTTTGGCTCAGGTCATGCTCTCAGGGTCCTGGAATCAAGACCCACATTGGGCTCCTTGCTCAGCAGGAAGCCTGCTTCTCCCCCTGCTTGTGCTCACATGCTCTCTCTCTCTCTAACAAATAGATAAAATCTTTAAAAAAAAAAAGGAAAAGAAATTTAAAAAGGAAAAGAAAAATAGGTGGAAAGCATATAATATCAGAAATCAATGTAAAAATATTAGTCATCAAAATGTAAATTTGCCAAGCACTCCAAAATTTTTCCATCACATTTTATTTTATCTTATTAAAGATTTATTTATTTGAGAGAGAGTGCGTGCATATGCACACGTGAGTGGGGGAGGGGCAGAGGGAGAGAATCTGCAAGCCAACTCCTTGCTGAGTGCGGAGCCCAATGCAGGGACCCAACCTCATAACCCATGAGATCATGACCTGAACTGAAACCAAGAGCCAGGCGCTTAACTGACTAAGCCACCCACGTGCCCCCTCAATCGTATTTTTAAACACCAAGCAAAAATTGTTTAAAGACACATAAGAGAGGGGGCGGAGCAAGATGGCGGAGGAGTAGGAGACCTGGATTTCGTCTCCTCTCAGGAATTCAGCTGGATAGGGATCAAACCATTCTGAACACCTACAAACTCAACAGGAGATCGAAGAAACGAATAGCAACAACTCTCTGAACAGAAAAGCGACCACTTTCTGGAAGGTAGGACGTGCGGAGAAGTGAATCCGAGGCGATATTCGGGAGGATAGACGGCGGGGGAGGGGCCTCCGTCGGCCGCTTCTGGCAAGTGATAGAACCACGGAGCACAAAATCGGAACTTTTAAAAGTCTGCTCCGCTGAGGGACGTCACTCCGG
>NC_138370.1:16568735-16634603 GCF_054177405.1 Leptonychotes weddellii
GGAGAAAAGGTATTTTAACAAAAAAAAATTACAGCTATGTTAATTACAAATTCAAAAGAAGTTACTATATAAATCAGGTTACTATATAATGATAAAAAGTCATTTCACTTTGAAGATAAAACAATTCTAAACTTGTACACATCTAATAACATCAAAATATATAAGCAAAAATTGAGAACTATGTAGAGAAACTGGAAAATCTACCATAGCATATAGCTCTAAATATTTAATAAATTGAGCAGACAAAACTCAGAATTGAATGGCATAATCATAAAATATAAACTTCACGATATGTGAATAACACTTTACATAAGAGAACTAATATTCTTTCAGACATTTGGTACATGCAAAAACTGGATTCCTACTTAGCCATAAAGTTAGAGTCCAAAAATTAAAAAAAAGGGACAAAGACCATATATTCTGCAAAATGCAGTGAATCATTTAGAAACCCCCCCCAAAAAAAGATAACTTACAGAGTTAACTGATCCTTAGTGAGTAATGCCTCTTACCTATATAGAATTGCCTCCTTCAGAGTTTATGAAAGACTGCTAATTTCTTTACCATCTTCCAATATACTCACCATAAAAGAAATATATACCATATAGAGAAAAACATCAAAAATGCAGAAACTACTCCCTCTTGGAATATATATTATAGAAATTAGCACACAGCTAAGGAAGATAGAAAGTTGAAGCACAAATGAAGTGTTTTTAAAAGATAAATCTAGGGCGCCTGGGTGGCTCAGTTGGTTAAGCGACTGCCTTCGGCTCAGGTCATGATCCTGGAGTCCCGGGATCGAGTCCCGCATCGGGCTCCCTGCTCAGCAGGGGGTCTGCTTCTCCCTCTGCCCTCTTCGCTCTCGTGCTCTCTGTCTCTCATTCTCTCTCTCTCAAATAAATAAATAAAATCTTTAAAAAAAAAGATAAATCTAAAATTTTACACATTTGGAAAATGTGAGACAGTCCTCAGAAGACAATTGGTAACTTCAACATATATATCTCGAACTTGCTAAATGGGTAAACGTGGGTAGCATTAACTTATTGTTTCTTATTTTACCACAGATGCATGGGAACTCCTGATGATGTGATACTAGTGCATAGGTCAGTATCTGGGAATTTCCAGTGTAGTACTCTTTTGAGGACTTTGGCAATGAATGGAGGAGAATGAGATTAGCAACGGGATTTAAGGGAGACTTTATTCTTAACATAGAGGAGATCTGAGTACTTTTAATGCTAATGTCAAGAAGTCAAGAGAGAAGAAGAGGTTAGAAATGCAAGAGAGAAGGCATAATTTATAGGATGGTATCCTGAAAAGGAAGTAGAAGTGAGAACCTATAAGAAAAGTGAGGAGATTGGACTTAAGTAGGAGGGACAGACTCTCCATTGTGGCAGAAGTAGAAAGGTTAGGGATAGGTACGGATCTGTACGTAGATTTGGTGGCAGAGAATTGAGGTCGTTCCTTTCTGAAATTTCCTCCATGAAGAAGAAGAAGGTAATCTAAGAGTAATGCAAGAAACAGTAGATGATCAAAGTTTTGGGAAGAGGGTTTTGAAAGAGTGTTAAGGGACAGATAAAGTGCATGAGAATCATAGATTTGCTACATAGTATTAAGGACCAAGATTTTTATAATGATAATTAATCAGTTGAGCAGAACTCAGCAGCGTAGGTGTGTGTGTACAGAAGATAGTTGTATTCCTCCAGGGTTGGGGTTTTACAGGACAGGTAATAAAAGAACAAAAAGCAAAAATCATCTCATATATTGGCAAGTGAGTAGTTAAATGATGGAACATGGAATCAAAGCTGGGGAGGGGAGGATGGCAAGAAAGCAGTGAGGCTGATGGATGGGAAGAAAGCATATAGGCTGATGAAAGCAAAGACCATCAAGGAATAGGGGTAACTGAATGAGCTAGGAGGTCAATCCAGGCTCTAGATACAGCTGTTTGTGTATAAGATAGGTGTCTTCCATTATAGTTCTTTTTTATAGAATATATCAAAATGATGGACTTATATATGGTTTTGCAATCTGGCCTGGGAATTTAGTGTAGTGGTTAGGTGTACTGAAATCAGAAAACCTAAGCATAGTTACTTACCCTAAGTCTCAGATTTCTCAACCATAGATGGGAATAATAACAGCACTTCCTTCATATTTGTATGGAAAATGCATATTGATTTCCAAACACCCAACTTAAAAACTTCTGGAAAAAATCCATTTGTAATTTGGTGATTCCTTATTTTAGACACCACTTGGCATATGATGTTAATGCAGTTCCTTTAGTTTATTCAACAAATATTTGTTATTGAGTGCTATGATGTGTTAGACACTGTTCTAGGTGCTGAGACTAAGCAGTTAAACAAAAGAAAATCCCTGCCCTTAGGAGACAGATGCTAAACAAAAAGAAAACAGGTATAACAGCAGGTGGGGATGATGTTTGGAGGCAGGTTAAGTGGGGAAAAAGGAGGATAAGGAATACCTGTAGAGTCTTACATATGGTGCTGTAGGAAGGCTCCCTAATAAAGGACTGTCTGAGCATCTGCATGAACCTCATTTCTCTCTGTGAAAGAACATTCTACACAGAGGGAGCAGTTAGTACTAAGTTTTTCAAGTGAAGCCTAATTGACATGTTTGAAGTCTGTAAAGAAGACGAATGTGGCTAGAGCATCATGAAAAAAGGCAAAGCTGGAAGGGTATGAGATCAGAGAAGTGGCAAGTTAGCCAGATCCTAAGTGGCCTTATAAGCCATGGTAAGAACACTGGCTTTCATTCTGAGTGAGATAGGAAGTCATTGGAGGATTTTGAGGAGAGGAGTGACATGATCTGATTTATGTGAAGATTTGATGATGGGGAAAAGCAGGGATACCAGTTACAAGACTATTACAATAATCCAGATGAGAGTAACCTGGACCAAGGCAGAAGTGGAACTGGTAAGAAATGATCAGATTCTCCATATATTTTGAAGGTAGAGCCAAAAGGATTTGCTGGTGTACTGGGTATATGGTAAGAAAGAGAAAAGTCAAAGGTAATTAACTATAAGATCTTTGGTCTAAGCAAACTAGAAAATGAAATTGCCATTTAGTGAGAGAGGGACCATGTGGATTGGGAAAGAGAAAATAGTTCATTTTTAGGCATGATAAGCTTAAGATGCCTATTACATATCCCAAGTAGATGATGTTGAGAAGACAAATAGATATGAGTCTGAGTTCAGGGGACAGGTCTGAGCTGGTGACATGAATTTGAGGGTCATCAAACTAGAGAAGGCATTAATATCATGATATTGGATGAGAGCACACAGGAGTGAGCATAGGAAAAGAAGAAAAGACATCTGAAGACTGGGCCTGAGCCACCCCACATATAGAAATCAGTTGATGAGAAGAAACCAACAGAGAATCTTCAAGATGTGCCAGTGAGGAAGAATCAAAAGACAGTGGTATTTATAAGCAAAATGAAGTAAAATTTCCAATGTCTAAGATAGAAATGTGGAATTGGGTATTTGAGGTAAAATAGAGGCCAGGAACATTGCAAGAGAAGAAGTCAAGAAACCAGAGTACGAAGAGGATTGTTTTTTGTGGATATTGCGATCACCAAGAATATTGAGAATCACATTAGAAAAAGTGACAGTGAGCCAGGTGTGAAAAATCTCCAACGGGTGAGGAGAACCAGGAGCCAGATAATCTGCAGTGTGATGGCACCAGCTTCCAATTCAAGTCAGATAATTGTGAATATGCTGGATGTTGGTAATAATAGGTTGGCCATGTGAAAGTGTTGATGTCTGATTACTTTTTAACCTACAAAATTGGCGATTTCATACGGTTCAGTCTAATAACTGAACATATATAAAATATGTCTGAATTATGATTGGCTTCATAAGTTGATAGATATTTATGTCAGTACTCTTTTCTTTTTCAGTTGGAGACTCCCTGAGATCAGGAATTTGTATTTTACCACATGTGTTTCTTTCATAGCACTTAGGATTTACTTGGTAGTTTCAGTTGGTCATGTAGTACTTTTTATACATAGATTATTACTAGAATCGCTACTGCTGACCTCTGTTGTCATTTCGGGGTGATAAGCAGTCTCCTCACCTTCCGAGGTGAAAACAATTGAGAAACATAAACAGGCATTAGATGGGGATCAATATCAGCTTTACTGCTGAGTAAACTGGAATAGAGAAAACACTTAGACCTGAGGCCCATATGGGATCCCGAGTCTTTCTCCTCTGGAATGTATTCATGCAGTCAGTCCCTTGACAGATGCCAACTGCTTCCCAGGGGCACAGCCAGTTTCTAACATGGGGGGAGTGAACAGGGGAGGGTGAGGCTGGGCTGGGAGTAGCAGGCGCAAGTACTTACAAAAGGCTCCAGTCCTTGACTGCCTTCTCTCCACATCTCCCAGAGCCAGTCCTTCGTGATGCTTTCTTCAGAGTCTTCATAGCCATCGTGAGAACACAGTGTTTTTAAACTTTGTTGGACAAGTGCCAGGTTTGGAAGATGTGGTCAAAGGCAGCAACTACTTCCCCTGTCACTCTTGTCACCCAGGGCTTGCTGCAGTGAGCTTATCACTGTGAGCAAGCAGATCTCAATGAGAGAGGCCAGGCCACATGTGTGCAGTGACCCTTCCAGCTATTTACCAATTAGGTAAGGCACTCCTTTCCTAGGAACTTGTGGATTGAAGGAATTAAAGAGAAAGGTGGGTGTTCTCTCCCTAGAACATCTGATGGTAGACGCAGGTTTTGTGAAGCCTGAAGCTTCCATAATTTGGAAAGTCCTCTTTAAGGAAAAGAATATAAAATTGCAAGTGTGAAATTAGGTAGAAAGTTTGGAAGAGGCCTGAGCAAGTGAAGACCTTGAAACTTAAGCGTTATAGCTTTACAGTAAATCCTGTGCTCTTGAGAAGGTAGCGATACCTGTTTTAATATGGTATTAGACACAACTTGCAAGCAAACCATCTTGAACTAGCTTAAATAATAAAGACGAGTAGTGGCTCACATTAATGAAGAGTCCAGCTGTTGGGCAGGCTCCACCGTTGATCTAGCAGCTTAACAATGTCATAATGACCCAGTTTCTTTCCATCTCTCCTCTGTGCTGTCCACAGTATCTATTCCTCCTTAGGCAGGTCCCTTCAAGTTCACAGCATGAATGCCAGTAGCAATGAGGACTACTTGCTAACATTTTCCTGTTAGAAGATAAGGACAACTGCTTCAATCATAGAGCAAAACCTTGAACTTCAAAAAATGGCCTGTTGGATTCAGGAGTCTAAATGATTAAGGTTGGAGCCAAGCACTGTGGCAAGAAGGATAGGGCAACCTTAAGGTTAGGCCAACCAGGGCCCACGTCCAGAGGTAAGGATACGGATATGGGTCATCCAAATCATTTGGCTGCTGCATACTGGAGGAGTGGAACTGAGGTTGGTGAAACATCTACAATATTAAACCAGAGGTGAGAGTATGGAATAATAATCTAAATGTACTGAAAGCTTTCAGGACACCCATCTGATTTACATTTTCCCTTCCATCATCATTTTTCTCCACCACGATACTGAAAGCCCTGGGAAGGCATGGCCATTTGTTCACTAGTTACCCAGCACCTAGCATAAGTGCTCAAATGTATTGTGAGAATACATGAATTTATCACAAACTTTTGAGAAACAACTGGCAGGAACATTAAATAGGTATCTATAAGGGCTTAGGTAAAAGGGAACTATGTAAGAATATGAAATAACAAAAAAATTAGAGATTATTGGATTTGAGCTCAATTAAATAATTTTCAGGTCAGAATCACGTCTTACCAAAGAAAGTGGAAGTAGGACAAAAGGATTTTTTTAAAGTGGCTCTTCAAACTAACATGCCTGAGGTGTCAGAGATTCAGTAAGACATCAAAAATATTTCACAAAGAAACAGAGATAAGTGCAAAGTGAAGGATAATTAAGATAATTATTTTATTTTGACATTAAGAAAGGACAATTATATTCAATGTGAGCACTAAGTCTGTAGTTGTGTAACAGAATGCCTTGAGCTGAATGTAATGATTTAACATGTTTTTCTATATACGAGTAAAACATAAAGTAAAATCCTTTATAGTGTGATAAAGTTACTGGAGGAAAAGTATTGTGTAACAATTTTGCATGACCTCTGATTTCCCATTTTTCATATCTTTTATTCTCTAGAGTCCTACTTGAAAAGATGGACAATAGTCTAAGTTTGGAATCTCAGATTATGTTTTAAAGTAAGCCCTTTTTAAAATTAAACAACTCACTCGTAAATGCTTCCAGTAAAAGGTTTATTTTTGAACTGAAACATTATATTTCTTGAATTTTTGAATATTTAGTTTTATTAAAGCAAGCCATACCTGTTCTGAGTAATGTGGTGTTATGTGCAGTAGAGTTCATTTAGGGTGGGGTGGTTAGATTGCAATGATTTTAAATCAAGGCTCCACCTCAGAAACCTAGGAGATTTAAAAAGGTCCATAGCTTGCCAAGAACTTCAGCTATTCTGATAAACAATTTGATTACTGGTGCTGAGTCTTGCATACTAAACAGGTTATCCAAGTCTTAAACTTGATGCTTGTTGTGAAGATAGTATTTGAATGACCCTTCCCACCTACATGGTTATTTGTACATTTAAATGTTATTTTCTGTGAATATGTCGGTATGCCACAAAGCATGGCAAAGTTTCCTATGATCACATGGTTCACCTTGACTTTCTCTACATTTCTAATACTTAAGAATGGAGTAAGAAAAATTATATATGTGTAAGAAAAAAATGCATAAAATGGTATATTTTGGAAAAGTAGATTTAAATTTTTTAATTTGAAAATCAACAGTATGTAAAATGCCTTTGAAAGTTGAATGCAAAATTATGTGAAAATTGTGCCTAAGAATATTATGCCAAATGACATCATTTTTTTCTGCATAAAGAATGATTTTGCTAGACCACTTAATCACCAACAGACATCCTCTTATAGGGAAAAAAAATATGTTTGGTGACATGTTTAAAGTGCCCTCAGTAGTATTTAAAGTGAACGATCTTCAAACCAAATAGCTATTTATATACTAAAAGATGGGAATCCTCTACATGTGCACACTGATTTTAAGGTCCAAGATAATTCAGTATATTCAAAGAATGAAGCCCTTTAAAATGGCTGGTAATGGCCTATGTAATCTGCCTTACTCCCCTTTCCACTGGGACTTCATCTACTTCTTTTCCCTCTCTTACTTCTGCTCTATCTACACTGACTTCCTTGCTATAGGCAAACATGCCAGGCATTCTCTTTTTTTAAACCTTTGTCCCAACTGCTCCCTCTGCCTGGAACACTTCCTGAGACATCCTCCAGGAAAACTCCCTCACCTCCTTCATATCTCTGCTCAGACTTCACTTTCTCAGTAATGCCAATCCTGTCCATCTTATCTAACATTGTGACTCTCCCCACTCTTGATCCCCCTTACACTGCTTTTTTTTCTACAATATTTCTCACCTTGTATCATTCTATATAAATTTTCTTATGTATTGTGTTTATTGGCCATTTCTCATCTAGAATGTAAGCCTCATGAGAGAAGGACTTTCTTTTTTGTTGCCTGCTTAACCCCAGTCAGTGAAGAAATGCATGGTACATTGTAGGCTGACAGTAAGTATTTCTTGAATTAATGAACATTTCTGTGGTCTGCTTGCTTCCTGTTGAATCAGGAATCACTTTAATCATGTGAGATGTTTCAAAGTCAAATTTCCTCAAAGAGAGGGTGAAAATGAGCAAAGAAAATCCCATTTAAAATGGCGTTAGGAAGCCCTGAAGAGGTACTTCTCACACACTACCACTTACCACCTTTTACGGACTCCAATAGGGAAGAGCTTTACCTGTACCTTCCACAATAGGAAGTAGCTTACTTTACTACCCCAGTAATAGAAAGGAAGATTTCCTACTGTCCCAGCAACAACTCAGCCAATAAGAAGTCTCCACAAGGGAACTCCTGCTCTCCTCCAGTGGACTCCAGATCCAAACAGCTTCCAACTCCCTCCTTTCCTCTATAAAAACAAGCCCCTCTTTTTGTTCTCCCAACTTGCCTATGGTTTGGCACAGTTTGAATGTCCCAAATTGCAATTACTCTGCTATTCTAAACAAACTTATTTTGCTGGCAAATTAACTGGCTATCTTAAGGTTGACAAGAAGATTGTTACCTAACCCCCCAAATAAAATTTTCATTTCCCAATCTCTAGCAAAAAGATTGATTTTTATAAGGAAGTAATAGAAATGGGTAAAATTATAATTTCAAACACACAAGAAAAAAGAAATAAATGAAGATTTTGGTGATAGTATGCTAAGTTTCATTAAGCATTAAAACTGCTGGTTCGGATGTCCTAGAGAGTCAACCAGAAACTACAATCTGGACGGAGGGGTTTCCTGTTGGACTTTTAAGTAACATCCAACAGGGCTATCCTGTCCATGGAAGGCATGAATGGCAAGCAATTAAATCTATTTGTCTTGCAGGTGCAAGCTAAACAACACTGAATACATACCCTCCTCCAGGTTTAGCTCAGTTCTGCCAACCTAAAGGTTCATGGGTTAGATGAAAACACACAGCTGCTCCATGGCTGAATACATCAGTGAAGGAAAGTTTGCAGTTCTACCTGGTCATTCCACCTGTATCTAAGTCCAAGTAACTGAAACCCAAATTCTGTGACTTGTCAGCTCTGCGGTGAAAGCCTAAATGGGTAATTCGGGGCTCAGAATGTCCCTGGGGATTAGATTCCCGCCAACCCCCTCCCTGCCCCCAACACCGGAGCCCCTCCAGTGACTCCACGGTCTGGACGAACAAGCTCACTCACTTCAGGCCTGCTCTCCTCAGAGGACAAAGATGGATCGGGGTCGCGTGCTATGCCGCCGTGTTTTGAGACTCTTGTGAGCTGGGTCTGTTTCGTGGACATTTGACACGGGGTGGCCTGAGTGCACACCTCGCCCTGGGCCGTTTGGGGACGTTGCACAGGCGGCACCCGGCCCAGAGTGGAGCGGGACCTCCCGCCCCCGTGTTGCCCGCGGCCGCCAGCGGAGGAGGTTCTGAGGTGGGCGCGGACATCCACGAGGCACGACCCCGAGAAAAGTTCTTGAGCCCCACCCACCGGGGCGGGGCGGGGCTCAGGCTCGGCCCAACCACTGTCCACGGGGAGAGGGGAGGCCCTACCAATATCACAGTCCTAACGAGAGCGCCGACTTCTATCCCGGGGGTCCCCCACTCCTCCCTGGAAGGCTTCCTCTTCCTGCCAGACTTGTCGCAACACCGAAAAGCCCCGTCCTATCCTTCCTACCCCGTCTCTCCTGCGCCACCCCCCCCGTCTCGCTTGGTACGGTCCCGTGCCGCGGGTCACGCGGCGGCGGGGCGCGGCCTGCTCCAAGCCCGGGTGGTGTTTCTCGCCGCATTTGCGCATGGTTTTTGGAGCGGCGTTGCGGCTGGGACCATGCTGGGCCGGAGTCGCGTAACCTTAGTCCTCCTAACCGTGGCTGTTACCTGTGCGTTGGCGCAGCAGGCGCCGCCGGTGAGTGAGCTCTAGGGGATGGCGCAGAGAGGGGCGTGCAACGCACAGGTGGCGCAGGTGCGGGTGGGGCTGGGCGGGTGCCGGGCAGCATCTTTCCGGGGGTCTGTGGTATACTGTGCGGGGATGTGGGTGCAGAGCGGACTGGTGAACCCTGTCCCGGCTTGATTCCGTACAAGCTGGGACAAGAAAGCCTTTCAGGGAAATCCTAATCTCTCTACAATGCTGGTTGTGATTTGCACACCCCCAATTTGAGTGAGTGCGCTTGTTCTACCAGTTCCAGTCTCGCGCATCCAGAACTGCTAAGAGAAAAAGTTCCAGTCGACTTGTGTACATAATTCAGTTAAGCGACGGACTGTTTGATGACTTTGGCATTCTCCGCCAGGTGACGAGGTGCTGAAGGAGAAGGTGCAGCCTAGACTCCTGAGGTCCCTGGGAAAGGCCGAGGCGTCCCCAGTCAGGGCAGTGGGAGCAGCCCAGACAGGCCCCTGTGTGGCTGCTGTGGCCTTAGACCCCGAGTCATGGGAACGCCTGTCCCGTGGCTCTTTCCCCAAAAGGAAGTCACAGGAACCCAGACTTGGTAACTGCAAGAGACAGTGAGTGACCAGCCAGAGAAGGAAGTAGATTCAGTAGGAAAATGTCTAGCCAGAGATTATACTACTGTTTACTGAAGCATGCCTAAACTCAGGCCTCTTGACACCTAGTCTGGTGCTCTTTCATACTTCTCTTCTTTAAAAGCAATAAGACTCCATTTTTCTTTGCCAACAGATCAGGTAAATAGGAATCTGGGTGCAAATTAGTTGAGGGTGGTCTTGAGTAGCTTAGGTAGGGTATTGACAGTGGGAGCAAGATATGCATTCTCTTACTTTTTTATTTTTCTAAGGAGAAATGATCTAAGAATAAAATCATGGTGGGATATTATTCATTCATTAAAACTGATGGGATATTAAGCAAATAAAAGCAGAATAAAATAGTATGTACAGTGATTTCAGTAACAGAAAAATACACAGTATGTACATGCAGACAAGGATTAGAAGGGTATAAGAAGAAATAAAATTAGTTTGCTTTAGTGTGTGTAGGGAATTAGTATGCTGTAAAGTGGTTGCGATTATGAGAATTTTAAAAGAATTTAACACTTTGATACCGTAAGTGCCCTTCAGCCAAAGGCCACCAGAAAACACACCTGTAGTTGGACAAATTGAGTTTATTACTCTTTGCAGTGAGAAAGGATGTACACCATGGGCAATTGTGGGGCCTCTCAATAAAGGCATTTGGCAAAACTTTTTTCATGATTTGGACTTTGGTTGTGTGTTTGGGGGTAGGTCCAAGGAATAGGGGGTTTGCTCTACACTGGATACTTTTAGAAGGTGGGGCAATTCTATGATTGGGTAAAGAAGAAACTTATTTAGCAAGAGAAGGGGATGTTTGGCATTTTGTGGGGTTGCACAATACCCTTGTTCTTGTGCTTAAATAGAATCATGAAGTAGACTTGCTTTGTTTCATTTTATCATGTCTCAGAGTAACCTTAATTGAGGTAGGTATTCTGTGAAATTGATTATATCCAACATGAGAACAGAAGTGGCCTGGATGTGAGTGTCATACCAGTTTATAATAATATTGGGGTCTAATTGTGAACCTCCGAGCAGTTTCAGATGTCAGAGGATGCTTTTTTTTTTTAATTTCTCAATATTTTTTCAAGTACGAGTTTTTAAAAAGCTGTCTTTAGAATAACAAGATAATAGTTTTTTTTTTTTTAAGATTTTATTTATTTATTTGACAGAGAGAGACACAGCGAGAGAGGGAACACAAGCAGGGGGAGTGGGAGAGGGAGAAGCAGGCTTCCCGCAGAGCCCGATGCGGGGCTCAGTCCCAGGACCCTGGGATCATGACCTGAGCCGAAGGCAGACGCTTAACAACTGAGCCACCCAGGCGCCCCAATAGTTATTATCTAGCTTAGTGGTTGTCAAAATCTAGTCTAGCCACTCGTGTCAGTTTGGGAAGCTGTGTTCACAAGTCTTTAATGAAAGAGAAAAATGAAGGCATAAAACCAAAATTATTAATTTAGAATGTTGTTATTCTGATTTGATGGCTTTTCATTTTTTGTTGTTAAAGTGTTCTTTTATGTACGTGGGGTTTTGTTTGTTTTTAACCTCCCCACATGGGAGAATAAAAATTTGGATTCTCTTGTGCTGGGCTTTTCTTAATATTTTACTAATCTGGAAAAAGCTGGCTGAAAAGGACTTTTGGAACCTCCCGGAAGTATAATGACCCCATTCTCTGACAAGAATAAGCAGTTTTTCACTTTGAATCATATGATAAACTGTGCATATCCACATAGTAACAAAAGATATTTCAAAACTACTTTTGATAAATGTGAACAGTGAGGACTGGCTTTAAATTACAAACAAAAATCATTTGATTTGGAATGTCTGTGGGTTTTGTGTTTGAGGCTTTTCAGAATATAGCATATTTTAAGGGCTTCCTGAGTCATGCTTAGTTACTGATTTTATTAAAAGACCTACTAAGAGATGGTGCTGGTGGGGGTGGCACAAGAAGTATCTGAAGAGGGAGATGAAGACAGTGTCATCCAGGGCTCTGTGGACCTTGTTAAGGCTTTTCACTTTAAGAAGATCAGTTTGGATTGGAAGAGAGCAAGGGTGGATATGAGGAGACTAGCCTGGCGGAGAAAACAGGGTGCAGGGTGATGGACAGGAGGGTGGTGCAGTGGAAAGGGAGAGAAGTGGATGGTTCTAGAGAAAAGTAGGAGGTAGAAGGAGCAGGAGGAAGGATTGGGTGAGTGCCGCAGTTGGCCCAATGGCAGCATCACTGCCAGGAAACACAAGAAGGGAAAAGTTGCAGGGTGGAAGAATGAAGATTGTTTTTATCCTGGGGATGTTGAATTTCGGCGGCACCAGGATATCCAGGAGGCGTTTGGGACTGGAGCTCAGAAGAAGGAGATGGGAGTCACAGGCATACTACTTGAAGCCACTGGAGCAAGTGAACATTGAGCAGATAGGTGACCTAGAAAAGGAAGAAGAGGACGAGGCAAAGGTTAGGGTACCTGCAGGTGTATGTGTCAGGTAGAGAAGAAATGGCAAAGTTTAAAACCACAGCCAGAGTGTGAGAGTGAGCCTTGCAGAAGCAAAGTGGGACAGGTTCTCCCTGTGTTGGATGCCTTTGTGATGTCAGGTGTCTGTTATACTTGGTAGTTGGAGGTCACCTTGGCCTGAGCAGTGTTGGGAGCAGAAAATAAGTTGCTGTAGGCTGGGGAGTGATGAGAAGGAGAAGAAGCAGAGTGGGAGAGATGACTGTTGTCAGTAATAAATCTGAGCAGATTCTGAAAAATGTGTGGAAATGAAACATAATGGCTCAGTAATTAATTGCTGAATCAAACTTATTTTTATGCATCAGGTTCTCATATCAGTAATAATATCATTGACATTATAGCTCCTAGATCAGCTTTTAGCAATGATTTTTGCAAAGTTTCCAAAAATCACATACACCCCTTCTGGCCTGGCCAGTATTATTGTACTGCATCTGCTTTCCCCCGGTACTCCAAAGGAAGGAACACACAGATATAATCTGTTCACTTAGTCGACAGATATTGCAGGCCTACTGTGTGCCCCATTATGTTCCAGATGCTGCTAACGAGTTAGTGATAGATATAAAGGTCCCCGCCCTCATGGAAGGTTTATTCCCATTCCTTTCACCTAAATATTCCTAGTTTAATAGACTACCATCCCGTCAAAGGTCAGAAAACAAACTTCGCTTGCCCATTCGAGTTTGTTATATATGCAAGAAACATGCCTTACTCAATAGGTCTGTGTTTGCTCTGTTGTACACAGAGATCATTTTAAGAAATCTTACTTAGAAAATAATTGTTGGTGAATTAAAGAACTAAAATTGCCTTGCTAGAATTGTTTGACTTCTTTTCCGATGGTATGAATACTGGTGTGGGCTATATAACTTCAGATCACCTTTCATTACCTTTTTCTGACTATGTGAAGAAGACAAGGCCATAATGGCTTTCCGAACTTTTTGTACAGTCTTAGAAGCATACATTTCATGGAAGTTCTCACTAACTCTGCAGGACACCTCTCACTGTCTCTCTGTCAAATAAATAAAATCTTTAAAAAAGTAAAAAATAAAAAAAATAAAATGACTTTGGTGTTAATACCTTCTGAGCACCTGAAATACCCTGGTCTTACACTGCCACCTTTAAAAAAATTCAGTCACATTTACCCTTTCCTCTTTCAGCCAGATTCTAGGTAGATGTCCTGACTGTACATGGTGTTTATTTTTTTTAAAGATTTACCTATTTATTTATTTTAAGAGAGAGAGCAAAAGAGGGAACACAAGCAGGGAGAGTGGGAGAGGGAGAAGCAGGCTTCCCGCTGAGCAGGGAGCCCGATGTGGGGCTCGATCCCAGGACACCAGGATCATGACCTGAGCCGAAGGCAGATGCTTAACAACTGAGCCACCCAGGCGCCCCTGTACATGGTGTTTATGTTTATTGCCAGGTTATCAGAGCACAATCTTATTGGCCTCCGACTCCCACATATATGATGGCGAGGCTGCTCTCCCTTCTAGGGCGGGTTGAATTCTCTTCTAAGACTTGACAGAGCACTTTTAACGTCTCTCACATTGTCTCATAAGAAATATGCCTTGTTGTTTGATTTTTATGTTGGCTTTTGCACCCAGGCCATGCAGATATAATTGTTAGGGACAGGTGAGCATTATTGCATTGCACTCCTTGCTGAGTTGATTCTAGTGATCATCAAAAGCCCTGAAGGAAATGCAGACTGTTCCCTATTAGGAATTAAATTGAGACATTGGTTTTATTGCTATCTCTGTGGGAGACCATGTGAGAGAGAGCAGGGGAAGGAAGCAGAGACTGGTTCTTTCACCAGCTGTGTAACCTTCAATCAGTGATGGAGGTGGGCCTTGCATCCTCAACATGAGCCTAAAGTTCCTTGATAACTTGAAATTCAGTACAAGGACATAACGTGATTTTAATGAATTAAATCACATTCTAAACTAACGAAAAGTTCTGATATTTAGAAGAATTGTATAGTGGATAAGTTAGAATGCAGTAAGAGTTGCATTTCTAAAGTTAATAATTGCTCTTATTAAATGATGTCTATGGAAAATTCATAGTTGCAACTTAAGACTTTAAGTAGAGTGCTGCTTTTTAGTGTCCATTTCTAACTTTGCTAAACAAGGACTGTGCCCTCCATCACAGTTAGATGTTGTTGTCATTTTTTAAAAAGATTTTATTTGTTTGAGAGAGAGAGAGAGAGCTCGCAAGAGTGGGGAAGGGGCAGAGGGAGAGAAGGGAATCTTAAGCAGACCCCATGCTGAACACAGAGCCCAATGTGGGGCTCCATCCCGCGTCCTTGAGACCATGACCTCAGCTGAAACCAAGAGTCAGATGCTTAACTGAGTGAGCCATCCAGGTGCCCCTTGTTGTTGTATTTAATTCCAGCTACTTAACTTACAATGTAATATTAATTTCAGCTGTACAATATAGTGATTCAACACTTCCATACATCACGCAGTGCTCATCACAAGTGCACTCCTTAATCCATGCCCTCCCCTCTGATAACCATCAGTTTGTTCTCTATAATTAAGAGTCTGTTTCTTGATTTGACTCTTTTTTCCCCCCCTTTGCTCTTTTGTTTCTTAAATTCCACATATGAGTGAAATCATATGGTATTTGTCTTTCTCTGACTTATTTCACTTAGCATAATAATTCCATTTGGTTGCAAATGTCAAGATTTTGTTTCCCTTGCTTCAGGAGACATTTGTAGAAAAAAGTTGCTTCAGCCAATGTCAAAGAAGTTACTGCCTGTGCTCTCTTCTAGGATTTTTACAGTTCCATGTCTCACACTTAGGTCTTTAATCTGTCTTGAATTTATTTTTGTGTTGGTATAAGAAAGTGGTCCAGTTTCATTCTTTTGCATGTTACTGTCCAGTTTTCCCAACACCATTTGTTGAAGAGATTGTGTTTTTTTCCCCATTGGATATTCTTTCCTGCTTTATCAAAGATTAATTGACTATACAGTTGTGTGTTTAATTTTGGGTTTTCTGTTCTTTTCCATTGATCAATGTGTGTTTTTTTGTGTCAGTATCATACTGTTTTGATCACTACAGCTTTGTAATATAACTTGAAGTGCCTCCAGCTCTGCTTTTCTTTTTCATGGTTGCTTTGGCTATTCAGGGTTTTTGTGGTTCCATATAAATTTTAGAACTCTTTGTTCTAGATCTGTGAAAAATGCTGTTGGTATTTTGATAGGGATTGCATTAAATGTGTAGGTTGCTTCGGGCAATATAGTCATTTTTAAAGTATTTCTTCTTCCAATCCGTGAAAATGGAATGTCTTTCCTTTTTTTTTTTTGGTGTCATCTTCAATTTCTTTCATCAGTGTTTTATAGTTTTCAGGGTACAGGCCTTTTGGTTAGGTGTATTCCTAGGTATCTTATTATTTTGGGTGCAGTATAAATGGGAGGTTTTTCTCCCTAATTTCTCTTTCTGCTGCTTCATTATTGGGGTATACAAATGCAACAGATTTCTGTAGATTGATTTTATATCCTGCAACTTTACTGAATTTGTTGATCAGTTCTAGCAGTTTTTTTGCTGAAGTCTCTTGGTTTTCTTATATATAGTATATCATCTGAAAGTTTTTCTTTTTCCTTACCAATTGGTTGCCTTTAATTTTACCTTTTGTTGTCTGACATTTATGGCTAGAACTTCCAGTAGTATATTGAATAAATGTGGTGAGAGTGGAAATCCTTGTCTCATTCCTGACCTTAGGGGGTAAACTTGAGTTTTTGCCCTTCAAGGATGCTGCTAGTTGTGGGTTTTTCATAGATGGACTTTATAATGCTAAGGTATGTTCCGTCTGAACCTACTTTGTTGAGGGTTTTTATCGTGAATGGATGTTGTACTTTGTCATAGGCTTTTTTTGGTGTCTACTGAAAAGATCATATGGTTCTTATCCTTTCTCTAATTGATGTGATGTATCATGTTGATTGATTTGTGAATATTGAACCACCCCTGCAACCCAGGAATAAATCCTACTTGATCGTGGTGAGTGATTTTTTTTTTAATGAATTGTTAGATCTAGTATTTTGTTGAAGATTTTTGGCATCTGTATTCATTCCAAATATTGGCCTGGAGTTCTCTTTTTTTGTGGTGGTTTATCTGGTTTTGATATCAGGGTAATGCTGGCATCATAGAATGAATTTGGAAGTTTTCCTTCCTCTTCTACTTTTTAGAATAGTTTGAGAATAGGTAGTAATGCTTCTTTAAATGTTTGGTAGAATTCCCTGTGAAGCCATCTGATCCTGGATTTTGTTTGTTTGGAGTTTGATTACTGACTCAGTTTCTTTGCTGGTTATCATCAGTCTGTTCAAATTTTGTATTTCCTCCTGCTTCAGTTTTGGTAGTTTATATGTTTCTAGGAATGTATCCATTTCTTCTAGGTTATCCAATTTGTTGGCATATAGTTTTTCACAATATTCTTCTATAATTGTTTGTATTTTTGTGGTGTGTTGTTATTTCTCCTATCTCATTGTGATTTTATTTATCTGAGTTCTTTCCCTTTTTTTCTTGATAAGTCTGGTTAGAGGTTTATCAATTTTATTGATTTTTTTTTTTTTCAAAGAACCAGCTCCTGATTTCATTGATATGTTGGGGTTTTGTTTTTAGTTTTTATATCATTTATTTATGCCATAATCTTTATTATTTCCTTCCTTCTACTGGTTTTGGGTTTTGTTTGTTGTTCTTTTTCTAGCTCCTTCAGGTGTAAGGTTAGGTTGTTAGATTATTTATTTGAGATTTTTCTTGCTTCTTGAGGTAGGTCTGTATTACTATAAACTGCCCTCTTAGAACTGCTTTTGCTGCATTCCAAAGGTTTTGGACCATTTTGTTTTCATTTTCATTTGTTTCCATGTACTTTTTTATTTTCTCTTTTATTTCGTGGTTGACCATTCATTTTTTAGTATCATGATATTTAACCTCGTGTATTTGTGCTCTTTGCAGATTTTTCTTGTAATTGACTACTAATTTCATAGCATTGTGGTCAGAAAAGGTGCATGATATGACTTTGGTCTTCTTGAATTTGTTGAGGCTCGTTTAATGGGCTAATATGTGATATGTTCTGGAAAGTGTTCCATGTGCACTTGAAAATGTGTATTCTGCTGTTTTAGGATGGAATGTTCTGACTATATCTGTTAAATCCATCTGTTCCAGCATGTCATTCAAAGTACTGTTTACTTGTTGATTTTCTGTTTAGATGATCTGTCCGTTGAAGTAAGTGGTGTGTTAAAGTTCCCTACCATTATTGTATTATTATATTAGTTCCTTTGTGTTTGTTATTAGCTGTTTTATGTATTTGGGTACATAAATATGTACAGTTGTTATATCTTCTTGTTGGATTGTCCCCTTCATGATTATATAGTGTCCTTCTTTGTCCTCTTGTTAGTCTTTGTTTTAAACTCTAGTTTGTCTGATAGGACTATTGCTACTCTGGCTTTCGTTTGACATCCATTTGCATGGTAGATATTTGTCCGTTCCCTGACTTTCAATCTGCAGGTGTCTTTATGTTGAAAATGAGTCTCTTGTAGGCAGTATATAGATGAAGTCTTGATTTTTTTTATTCATTCTATCACCCTGTGTCTTTTGATTGAAGTATTTAATCTATTTATATTCAAAGTAATTATTGATAGATAAGTATTATCATTTTATTATTTGTTTTATGCTTGTTTCTCAAGCTTTTCTCTATCCTTTCTTTATTTCTCTCTTTCATGGTTTGCTGATTTTCTTTAGTGATATATTTGGATTCCTTTCTCTTTATTCTTTGCATGTTTATTAGTGGTTTTTAATATATAATTCCCATTAGGTTTATATATAACCTCCTTTGCATATGGCAGTCTGTATTAAATGGATGGTCCTTTAAGTTTGAATTCATTCATTACTCCTCTCCTCCCCATGTTTTAGGTATATGTTGTTAAATCTTTTATCCTTTTATTTTGTGAGTTCCTTGACTGATTTTTTACAGAAATATTCATTTTTATTGCTTTTATGTTTCCTACCTTTATACTGTCACTTTTGGTCTCTCCTTTCTACTCTAAGAGTCCCCTCTAATATTTCTTGCAGAGCTGGTTTAATGGTCACAATCTCCTTCAGTTTAGTTTTTGTTTGGGAAATTTTTTCTCTCTCCTTCTATTCTGAATGATAGGCTTGCTGGAGACAGTATTCGTGGTTGCCACTTTTTCCCATTCAGCACTTTGAAGGTATATCATGCCACTTTCTTCTGGTTTGGAAACTTTCTGCTGAAAAATCTCCTGCTGGCTTTATGGGTTTCCCCTTGTAAGTTACTGCCGCCTTTTGTCTTCATGTTTTTAATTTTTTTTTCCTTATCACTATATTTTGCCAATTTAATTACAATATGTCCTGATGTGGGTCTGCTTTTCTTGATTTTGATGGGAGTTCTCTGTGCCTTCTGGATCTGGATATCTGTTCTTCCCCAGATTAGGAAAGTTTTCAGCTATTATTTCTTCAAATAAATTTCCTATCCCCTTTTTTCTCTTTCTTTTGGAAGTCCTTTAATATAAATATTATTACACTTGATGGAGTCACTGAGTTCCCTAAATCTTTTCTTGTATTGCATATTTTGTCTCTTTTGTTCATCTTGATTATTTTCCATTCCTCTGTCTTCTAGATCACTAAATTCATTCCTCTGCATCTTCCATCCTGATGTTCATTTCATCAGTGTGTTTATCATTTCACTTATTGTACCCTTTATCTCTGCTATGTTATTCCTTATGTGTGTGTTAAGGGTCTCATTCAAGTCTTCCACTCCTTTCTCAATTCCAGTGGGTATCCTTATGATCGTTACTTTAAATTCTCTATCAAGCATGTTACTTATATGTGTTCAGCTTAGATCTCTGGCTGTGACCTTGTCCTATTCTTTCATTTGGGTTAAGTTTCTCTGTCTACTCATTTTGTCCAAGTCTCTGTGCCTGCTTCTGTGTGTTGGGAAAGTCAGCATCTCCTGTTCTTGAGGAAAATGGCCTTATGAAGAAGAGGTCCTATAGTGCCCTGCCATATGGTGTCCCTTGTTCCCCCAGAGCCTGGTGCTTCTGGGAGTGTTTCCAGTGTATGTTGCTTGTGTTCTGCTGTTGTGTCCTGGACGCTTTATCTGTCAGGCCACTTGTCTGCAGAGGTCTCTTTGCCTCTTGTGGGCATGGTTTGGTTCCTGCCCTAATTGTAGTGCATTTTAACTAGGTGTGATCTGGTCTATTTGTGAAATGAGACTGTTGCCACCCCAGCTGGAACAGAAGCTCTGCAAAACTCCCATGTCCGGATACTCAGTGTGAGCAGGAGTTTGAGCCAGTCTTCTGGGGGAAAGGAACCACTGTGCTGGGACTGAGGCAAGTGTGACTGGAGGGGGCAGGCAGTGTGTTCCACTTGGTCTAAGCATGTTAAGTAATGAGTGTGGGTACAGGGCTGGTTCCTGAAGGTGGCCCTGTGCTTATGTTGATGGGCATGGAAATGGCCAGCCAGTTCCTTTGTTCCTGCAGTGGTCTCTTCGTGAATGCTGTCTCTCTGGGATATGCTTAGAGATGAACAAATAACCCCCTTACCATGGCCCCAGGTGCTCTTCAGATCACTATTTCCACACACTGTGGATTGTTTGCCTGCCTTCTCTCCAAGAGCTACACAATGCTCTCTGGATCTATTCCAGCCAACCCTTCTGATCTTTAAAACTCCAGGCTTTAAGCCCCACTAGTTTCCAGAAATTATGAAATTTGACCCCTCTCACTTTCCAAAGGAATTGCTGTGGGGGTTTCATTTTCCCTTGTACTCCCCATGTGCTAGTCTGTCCCTTACCCTTCTCTGCGACCCTGCCTCCCTCCCCACTGCAGCAGTCATGATCTGTTTCTCTCCCATATCACATCTCTGCACTTCCTACCTTCTTCACTGTGGCCTCTTTTCTGCTTTTAGTTGTGGAGTTTGTTCTACCAGTTTTGAGGTCAATTTCTGAGGTATACAGGATGATTTGGTAGTTATCTAGTTGTATTCATGGGATGAGGGGAGCCTAGGGGCCTCCCACTCTGCCACCATCTTCCTGTCCTTGCTCTATATGTTATTTTAAAATAATTTTAGATAATGACAGTTACAGACACTTAAATATAACTTCAGAGAATCATTCCTTGAAAATCTTCCACATAAATGAAATTATGCAATTTTTAAATTTAATGTTTTAAAGTTTGTATCGAAGTGTACATAAAGAAAATCAAATGATATAGATAGGCTTATGATGAAAATCAAGTTTCCTGCTTCATTCTTTCTACCCCCATTACCCTTCCCTAGAAGTGAATACTTTTAACTATTTGTACTCAGGTGATATTCAGGCAGAACCTGTGTTTACTATCATACTAGTAGTTTGCAGCTCAGTCTGTTTTAATTAATTGGTGCTCATGCCGTATTGGGGGCTAGAAGTTTTTATTCACTCCTGGTTATTTTTATGAATATTACTGTGATATGTTTATGCTTAATTTGTCTCAATCAACTTTAGGCATTGTCTACTCTAATACTGCAATGATGGATAAAAATTTAGCTTCCTTGGACCATCTTTCCTGCATCTTTTTTTTTTTTTTTTTAACAGTTTTGAGATATAACTGATATATTATACAGTTTACCCCCTAGAACTATACAGTTTAATGGCTTCAGTATATTCACAGAGTTGTGCAACAATTTCTCCAGTCAATTTTAGAACACTTTCATCATCCCCAAAAGAAACCTCTTATCCCTTAGCCCTAAACCTGAAACCTACCCCTCAGCCCTCAGTAATCACTTGTATACTTTCTGTCTCTGTGGATTTGTCCTTTCTGGACATTTCACATAAAGGGAATCATAAAATATGTGGTTCTTTGTGATTGGCTTCCTTCACTTAGCATAGTGTTTTCAAGGTTCATCCACACTGTAGCATGTAGCAATACTTCATTTCTGTTTATGATGGAATAACTTCCATTGTATGGCTTTACCACATTTTGATCATCCATTCATCAGTTAATGGACATTTGGGTTGATTCCAATTTTGGTATTGTGAGTAATGATGCTATGAACTTATGTATTTGTATAGGTTTTTTTGTGTGGACACATGTTTTCATATCTTTTCAGTTTATACCTAGGAGCAGAATTGTGGGGTCACATGATAACTATATGTTTAACTGAGAGAGGACCAGTTTTCCAAAGCAGCTGCACTGTTTTACATTTCCACCAACATTGAATAAAGGTTCCAGTTTCTCCACATCCATGCTAACGCTTATTTTATTATTATTATTATTATTGCCATCTTAGTTACTGTGAAGTGGTATCTCCTTGTGGTTTTGATTTGCATTTCCCTGTTGGCAAATGACGTTTGGCATCTTTTCATATGTTTATTGACTTGCATCTTCTTTGGAGAAATGTCTATTCAAATCCTTTGCCTATTTTTTAATTAAGTTGTCTTTCTTATTGAACTTTAAGATATTTATATATTCTAGATATAGGCCTCTTATCAAACATGATTTTCAGTTTGCATAAATGTGAGGGTTTATTTCTTGGACTCTCAGTTCTATTCCATTGATTTGTCTTTATGCTGATACTGCAGTGTCTTGCTTACTGTTGCTTTTATAGTAAGTTTCAAATTAGGAGGTGTCAGTCTTCCAACTTTGTTGGTCTTTTTCAAGACCGTTTGGCTATTATGTGTTCCTTGAATTGCCATATGAATTTTAGGGTCACTTGTCTTTCTGCAAAGAAGCCAGATGGGATTTAAATAGGTATTGCATCAAATCTGTGGGTTAGTTTAGTGAGTATTGCCGTCTTAACAGTATTAAGCCTTCTGGTCTATGAACATGTATGTCTTCCATTTATTTAGGTCTTTAAATTTCTTTTTACAATGTTTTATAATTTCCAGTGTACAAGTCTTGCACTTCTTTGGTTAAATTTATTACTAAGTATCATATTCTCTTTGATGCTATTTTAAGTAGAACTGTTTTCTTAATTTCATTTTCAGTTTGCTCATTGCTACTGTATGGAATTGATTTTGTACATTGATCTTGTATCCTCCAAACTTGCTGAATTCATTTATTATTTTTTAAAAGTTTTTAGTGGATTTGTTAGGGGTTTTTTATATATATATATATATATTATATATATATAAAGAGAGAGAGAGAGATTGATTATATCATCTGAAAATAAGACGGTTTTACTTCTTTTCCAGTTTGGATCCTTTCTGTTTTCTTGCCTAATTGCTCTGGCTAGATACTCTAGCACACTATTGAAGTGGTGCACGTGGACATCCTTGACCCATCCCTCTTTTTTCTACCTTCTCTTCTTCATTTCTATATACTTTTGCATAGTCAACATCAATAACATAATTGTAATTGAGTCATTCATGCTTTGTCTGTATATTTCCTTTTAAAAAATGGGAACAGTAAACAATGTTTAAAGAAGTATGATTTGTAATGGTTATTGCTCAGTGTGCTGACTATATTTCCTTTTCTATAATTCTAAAGCCACAACTCTAATGACACTGAAAGAATATTCAAATATGTTTTCTACGACATTCATACTCATGACACGTTTTAGTTTGCTTCATGTTTATATCATGGCATTCTTTTTTTTTTTAAAGATTTATTTATTTATTTGACAGAGAGATAGCGAGAGCAGGAACACAAGCAGGGGGAGTGGGAGAGCGAGAAGCAGGCTTCCTGCCGAGCAGGGAGCCCGATGTGGGACTCGATCCCAGGACCCTGGGATCATGACCTGAGCCGAAGGCAGACGCTTAACGACTGAGCCACCAGGCGCCCCTATCATGGCGTTCTTGTACAGATTTTTTCCCTTGGAATTTCTAATTGCTTTCTTTTCATTTTTTTGTCATTAGAAGAAACCAAACCTATGCCATCCTGACTGTATTTTTTTTTTTTTTTTTTGAGAGAGAGAGAGCAGGGGGTGAAGAGAGGGAGAGGTAGAAAGAGAATCTTAAGCAGACTCCACACTGAGTGCAGAGCCCTATGCAGGGCTCGATCTCCTGACCCCGAGTCATGACCTGAGCTGAAATCAAGAGTTGGGTGCTTAACCAACTGAGCCACCCAGGTGCCCCCATTCTACTTATATTATGTATATTATTCAACCTCTGATTTATTCTCTCAATATTTATTGTGTCCATTCTTAAAAACCTATTTAATTCCTAATCTAGCTGGGACCAATTTGTTTTTATTTGTACCATATTTTTCTGATGCTGCAGTTTCTTCCTGTAGTTTCTAGTTGTTTTTCTTTTGTTCATAAAGTCTGTGCTTCTCTTGTAGCCTCAAGTTCTTCCAGCCTTTCAACCATACAGTTTTTTCTGTGGAGTCCCGCTTTTTAGGACACCTGTTTCTTCGTGTCTGTTGGGAGTGTAATTTCTAAGGGTTCCCTTTACCGTGTATGTTGGAGCCATTCTTTTGGGATCCTGTTCTGTCTTTTACTTGGTTTACTCCTTTATTTTGGTAGAATATATCTTGAAGTAACTTGTTAAGAAATAATATGTGGGAGGTACACTTTCTGTGTCCTTGCCATGACTTATAATTGAAGACTCCATTTAAATCCCAAAATTGATGAGTGCCTTGACTAGTTATAAAATTCTAGTTTGAAATTAATTTCCTGCCAAGGAAATGATGGTGTCACTCTCTTCTAGCATTCATGTAGCTGTTGAGAAGTCTGATGGGTGTGTAATTCTTATTCTTTTGTAGGACCCCCTCCCCTGCCCAGTGCTAGAAGCTTTTATGTTTTTTGTCTTTATTCTTTATGTCTGAAATAGCACAGTAATGTGTCTCATTGAAAGCTCTTTTTTTTTTTCAGTTTTTTTTTTTTTTGAGTAATCAGTAGGCCTTTCCATTTTAAAACACATCTCCATTCAGCTCTAGCAAAATTTCTTATATTATTTCTTTCATAATTTCCTCTCCTTTATTTTCTGTGCTTTCTCTTTCTGGAAATCCTATTAGTCAGATGTTGGACCCCATGTAGTGATTTTATAAACCTTTCTATTTTTTTTTCTCCTGTGGTTTATCTTATTATTTTTCCTGTGTTTCTTTTTTTTATTATTTAAACTCAATTTAGTTAACATATATTGTATTATTAGTTTCAGAGGGAGAATTTAGTGATTCATCAGTTGCATATAACACCCAGTGTTCATTACATCAAGTGCCCTCCTTAATGCCCATCATCCAGTTATCCCTTCCCCTCACCCAACACCCTCCAGCAACCCTCAGTTTGTTTCCTAGAGTTCAGCATCTTTTATGGTTTGTCTTCCTTTCAGTTTTCATCTTATTTTCCTTTCCCTTCCCCTGTGTTCATCTGTTTTGTTTTTTAAATTCCACGTATGAGAGAAATCATTATGGTATTTATCTTTCTCTGACTATCTCACTTAGCATAATACCCTCTAGTTCCATCCACATCATTGCAAATGGCAAGAGTTCATTCTTTTTGGTGGCTGAGTAATATTCCATTTTGTATATATGCCACATCTTCTTTATCCATTCATCTATCAGTGGACATCTGGGCTCTTTGCATATTTTGGCTATTGTGGACATTGCTGCTACAAACATTGGGGTGCAGGTGCCCCTTCAAATCACTGTGTTTATATCCTTTGGATAAATACCTTTCTTGTGTTTTCTATATATTTTTTTTTATTCTAAGACAGATTTTCTCACCTTTACTTTTCTATCTTTTTATTTCAGCAGTTATGTTTTTAATTACTTGGTTTACCTTTTTTCCATACCATCTTGTTCTTGTTTTATAGGTATAATATATTGAATTTTTCTTGAGGTTACTAGCAGAGTAATCAGGAATGTTGAAACTGATCATTATCTTACATTATTTATTTTTTTTCTGTTCCTTAAATTATTGAATATTTTTCAGTTAGGTTCTTTTTCATTTGTTTTCTTTGTGCCTAAATATTAGACTAGGAGGCCTTTACTCTCAGGCAGGAGTCATTCACCTTTTTTGTACAGGGCTAGATAGTATATCTTTTAGGCATTGTGGGCTAAGAGGCAAATCAAGGATATTATGTAGGTGTTATATATGTATAACATACATTTCCAAAAATTTTTTATTGATGAAAGTAAATTAACAAGTTGATACATTTTTTTGTAATATAGGTCTACTAATGAGAAGAATTGATTTCTTATGGAAATTGGGATTTTGCTTATTGGGATTCAGGATTAGTGTTCCAAATTGATAGCAAATGTTTATATGTTATTCCTGATCTGCAATGAGATTTTACATGGTCTTTTTGTCATAGTCAGCAGTGTCTTTTTGTATGGATAGTGTTGTAGGATTAGTAATAGCTTCCCAAAGATGCCCATGTCCTAATCCTGAGAAACTGTGAATATATTCCTTTTGTGGCAAAGGGGACTTTGCAGATGCGATTTAGTAAAGGAGCTTGAACAGGGGACATTATACTGGATTACCCAGAGGAGCCCAATATAATCACAGAGATCCCTGTAAGAAGGAGGCAGGTTAGAGAAAAGATGCTGTGCTCCTGGCTTTGAGGTTGGAGGAAGGGGCCACAAGCCAAAGAATGTAGGCGACCTCTAGAAGCTGGAAAAGTCAGGGAAACAGATTCCGCCTTAGAGCCCCAGAGGGAACACAGTCCTGCAGACCCACTTTAGATTCTGACCTCCAGAGCTATAACATAATAAATTTGTGTTGTTTTAAGCTATTACGTTCGTGGTAATTAGTTACAGCAGTCATAGGAAACTAAGACAACTAAGTGCTGCCAAATACGACATAAGTAAATGAGCATATGATTTTATTTTTTTTAAGGTTTTATTTATTCATTTGAGAGAGAGCACAAGCAGGGGGAGAAGCAGGGGGAGAGGCAGAGGGAGAGGGAGAAGCAGACTCTCTGCTGAGCAGGGAGCCCCATGTGGGGCTCGATCCCAGGACCCTGAAATCATGACCTGAGCAGAAGGCAGCCGCTTAACTGACGGAGCCACCCAGGCGCCCCTTGACTGCCCTTCTATGTATGCCTTGAATTATCAGAGGTAACCTGTGCATAATTTCACTACCTAAATATTTTCACTTTAGATTTTCTTAAACAGGTAACCGGAAATCTTAAAACTTTTACACAGTCAGGTTTCTATGATGATATATGTTGCATTCCTAGTGCTATTATAATGCAGAATACTTTTATTAGTATAATAAAGTCCCCCCGAGCATATGATTTTAAATGACTGTCTCTGAGGCATTTTCAGTTAATTTTTGGTAGTTAGGTAGTAGATGCAGGAGTATTGGCTGATAAGACAAAAGCAGAAGCAGCTGTTGTGAAGAAAGGAGCTCCTTGAAGAGGTTCCTGGCTCAGAGTGGCAATTATTCTGGAGGTATTATAAGGACATTAAATGAGGATGAAAGGAGAGTCAAACAAACAGAAAATAACCCCATCCTGACCTCTGCATACAAAACTGCATATGGCATTATCACTCGGCAGAAAACGAAACACACACAGTCTCTTTCTCCTCTCTCTTTGTTTCACACATACACAGCGCCTCCAAGGGTTTTCCTCTAAAGAAACTGAAAAAATCGTCTAGGAAGAACCCGGACAGCTTCTACAGCTGTCCTGCTTTCCAGCAGTGGCGGGCAGGCCCAGGACCGCCTGCCGCCTGTTTTCATAAGACCTGCGAGCGAAGAATGGTGTTGACATTTTTTAAAAGTTGGGAGGGAAAAATCAAAAGAAGATTAATATTTTGTGGCATGTAAAAATTACATGGAATGCACATGTCCGTGTCCATCCACAGAGTTGTATTGGAACGTGGCCACGCTTGTGTATTTGCCCACCGTCCGTGGGTGCCTTGCGTTACAGCACCTGCTGAGCAGAGCCTGGGTGCAGGGCGCCTGTGGCTTGGCACGCTGCAAGTGATAGTTGTGTAATTTTAACTCAACTGCATTTTGAGTGCCACATGTATCAATGTACCATGTTATTTTAATCCTTAAAAAAAATTATCAGTGCAAACCTATCATGTCAAAACACAAAAAGTGAACTTCAGATGTTATGCTCTCGATGCAAAGTGGAGTATGGATTATCTTGGCAGTTAATTAGGTAACAGAGCACGTCTAGCATTGTGCTGAAGGAATGCAGTACGAATCAACATTGCACGATTCAGGGGTCAGCACAGTATTCCCGACCCGTAGGAAAAAAATGATCAGAAAAATAAGACAGTATAAAAGAATATCTCATCACAGAATTTATTTACAAATTTTTATTTTTTTTTAAGATTTTATTTATTTGAGAGAGAGAGAATGAGAGACAGCACGAGAGGGAAGAGGGTCAGAGGGAGAAGCAGACCCCCCGCCGAGCAGGGAGCCCGATGTGGGACTCAATCCCAGGACTCCAGGATCATGACCTGAGCCGAAGGCAGTCGCTTAACCAACTGAGCCACCCAGGTGCCCTATTTACAAATTTTTAAAAGCAAAATGAGGTTGCAACCAAAATAAGTCTTCAAGTAGCTCATCTGTTAGCAAAGCAGGGAAAGGCATTTAGCCGTGGTGAGTTAATGAAATCACACTTGATTGCAGCAGTAGAAAAGAATGTGTCCTGAGAAAATTTGTTGTGCACTGTTAGCCTTTAGATGAGAACGGCTACCTGGGACTTTGGTAGACACATCCATATCAGTTGAAGAGCAAGGCAAATTGATTCTCAATTATTGATACTGAAGTTATTGATACTGATCAGTTATTGCTATTTATTAAAGCATCAGTGCCAAGTTTGAGACTGAAAAATTAGTCTCTGTATATATTCTCATGGAACAACTGCAGGCAAGGATGCTCTCAAAGAACTTGAGAACTTAGTAATTCAGTAAGACTTGTAATGGAATCTGCTATTTTGTATAACAGTGGACAATGGTAAGAATATGTGTGGTGTAGACAAAAGCTTAGTTGGACAAATGTACAAAGCTTGTGAAAATGCAAGCTGTGTCCAGCTTGTGATTATTATAATGCTGATTGGCAGGTAGTTTGTGGAAAATATTTGAATCTCTCATGTGTTAATGAACCACTACTATCAACCATGAACTCCTTTTCCTCTTGTAGACTTAACCATTATCATTTCTGTGAATTTTTATAAGAAAGATGCTGAATATCCAAACCTCTACACAGGAGTTAGGTTAGCAACAGTCAAGTTTTACTATGGTTTTTAAACTCAGGGGCTGAAATTTTTCCAAACAAGAACCATCCTCAACCACTGTTATGAACATTGAGTGGCTTTGGAGATTAGCTTTTGCTACCTTGATACTGAATTATCAAATTAATGCTATATATTATGTAATATGTTATATTCTAATATTTTAGAAATAGAGTTTAAATTCTAATGATTGAATTAGCTTCTGATAATCTGATGCTTAGTGCTGTTTCTTAGTGAATTGAGTCTAAAATTACAAGGCAAAACAGCACTTATGAGCAACTTTTACTGTAGTAAAGTTATTAGATAGTTAATGTTTGGATCACAGGTTAGGTCACGCTACATTATACACTTCTTTACTATAAAAAGTTAATACATTATGGAATGAATAAGTCACAGGGATGAAAGGCACAGCATAGAGAGTATAGTGAGTGGTATTATTAAAATATTGTGACAGATTGTAGCCTGTGGTGAGCACAGCGTAACATACAGAGTTGGTGGAATCTCTATGTTATACACCTGAAACTAATGTAACATTGTGTATCAACTGTACTTAATTAAAAAAAAAGTTAAAGCAAGATGTTAGATCTCCATTCCCACAAAATTTTTGCTGCAGAAATATTTTCTGAGCTCAAACTATAGTTCTAGTAGTTTCCTTCCCTATTCCACCTCTTATTATGGATTTCTACTTCTTTTTAAAAATTATTTTACATTTACAATATTGGGTCTACAGCAGGAGATAAACATGCTTGCTATCTTGAACTAGTAATAAAAAACATCGTAAATCCATGTGAACTTTTACCATTTCATGTTAAGAGCTGATTTTATGTTGCTACTAAGCTTCAGCAGTTCTCCCTAAAACAGTCTCATTCATTCATTCACTGAGTGGTCTCAGTGTTGGGAGCCATTCACCTCCTGGAGCACAGGAGGTGAAGAGAGAAACATAATTTTAATGCAGGGTCATAACTATGGTAATAGAGATGTGCACAGGTGCTCAGGGAGGATGGAGGAGAGTATGACTGTTTTCATATGGGAAGTAGAGGAAGACTTCACAAAAAGACAGTATTTGAAATGGGTCTTAGAAATTAAAGTGCAAAGTTCATCAGGTGGAGAAATGGCATTTTGGGCCACTGGAACCGCGCATGCACAGGCAGGGGAGGGTCCGAGGTCAGAGGACGTGTTTGCGTGTGGCCGTGCATGATAAGAGGAGGAGTGGCAGGAAAGGAGGCTGGGAAGGTAAAGTATGGCCAGATTATGAAGGGCCCTGCACAGTGTGTCCTGAAAACCTGGTTTGGGTTGCAAATCTCGGTTGCAATGGAGTTGGCTCATGAATTCAAGTGACATCATACTCTATCAAGATTTACTTTACTCTTAGTGATATATCAGCCTATCTGACATAAACATTTCCATTTACTTTCTTAACATTTCCTCTTTATTCAGTATGTTTGCAATATAGAATCCAAATTATAGCACTAGTACAAATTGAATTAAGGCTGAAAATGCCCTTAAGTTTGAGATTTTACAAGTTTTCGTGGGAGCAAAAGACTTTTAAGAGGTAATGATCTGAAAGGGCAAATCACGCTTGATTTTGTTTACACAGTCTTTAACTGTTTTTGCAAATTGTTCAGTTTATTATTTTCTGAAACTTAGTTTTCATTGTTTTTTTTTAGTGGACAGAAAACTGCAGAAAATCAACCTATCCTCCTTCTGGACCAACGTGAGTAAACATCAGATCTTCAAAACTGACTTTGGCCTTTGTGGAGACTTTTCCCTTATGTAATTATCTCATAAAAATGACAATAATGAAGAAAAATTTAAGTCATGTCTTCTATCCTGAGACAAAAATTTTTTTTTTCTTCTGAGACAGATTTTTTTTTTTTTTCAGGTCTGTGTGTTATATATTTGGCTAAGACCCTGGACAAATATTGAAATACCCCATGACTAAAATGCCCATTTCTAGTCTATCAAAATCAGAGAAAAAAAAAGAATCTCTGTTCTCCAGTAAATTCTGTCAACTGCCAAGCATTTTTTCATCCTGACAAATGCAGAGCTGAACCATGACTTCCTGTGGTACCTGAATATAAACCACCAGATTATACTGGAAGAAAGTGTAGGGTCTTATATATGAAACCGTCAAGAAATAAACGCCTGGCATGATAATCAAAGCTGTCGAGAACAAAACAGGATTAAAAAACATAAGGGAAGGGCCAGTGTCATATTTTAGTGCATTTAATGTTAATATTTTTAATATAATATATGGCCTTTTCAAATCTTTTGTGGCTAAATGGGTTTATGAGAAAAGTTTAAGAATAGCCCACCAGCCCAGAGGATACAGAATGTGGAAAAGCAGAGAAAGGTGTAAGGAAGGGTAATCTTTTTTGCCCTGCTTTCATTCTCTCTGAAAGTAGCTTGCTGCGGGACAGGGGAAAGGAGAGTATAACTTTAAACTGTTAACCTTAGAAATAAAACTGCCAGTTGTTTTACCAGCAAACATGGATTTACTTGGGAAGAGCAGAGAATTGCAATCCAGGACAAGCAAGCTACAGCAAAACCATAGGGAAGCCTGCAGAACAAAAGAGAACACCTTTCTTCTTCCTGTGGGGGTAGTAAAGTGGTATCTAAAGTACTATCAACTTGCAAGGCTCCTTTCTTTCTGGGTTTCTGCTGGGTTGCAAGTTCAAGCCCCATGTTGGGGGTGGAGCTTTCTTTAAAAAAAAAATCTTCAAAAAAATTTAAAAAAAATCTTTCTTTAAAAGCATAAGTGATCAAGAGTCAAGTTTTCCATATCTAGTGGTTTTTCCCCTCAGTTCCAGGAAGGACCTTTCCTGCTTGTCATGTTCTGTGCAGGGAGGAAGGTGCAGAGCAGTTGGAAACCACTTAAAGCCACGTTTGAGTTGATGAGGAAGGTTAGGAGAGAATACTCAGGCACTTCCCATCCAAAGTCTGTATCTTCTTAAGGTCTTAAGTGTTGGAGATTTTCTCAGAACATTGAACCAGCATCATCTTATTGGGTTCACTGTTTTTTTAAAAAGTTTGATAGGGAACAAAATACAAAACTTAAAATAATTACGCAAAGCGGAAGAAGTAACAGAACTCCAAGTTGTATGATGGCTCTAAACTAGGACTCTAGGTCTGAAAGTAGCCAACTGAAATATTTGTTGGCACTGATTCCAACTTAGGAGAGAGCTTTTCCCTGTGAAGGCAAACATAGAGTTATATAGGCCTCCTGGAAGTCTCTGCTTGAAGAGACAATGGAAGCAGAATAGTGAACACAGCCAGGAGCACACAGTACATTTGTAAACGTACAGGACAGGTACATACTGACACTTTGTTAGTAGACCAGTGGTTTAATGCATGTAAGTAGTGGGAATTTTAGAATTGCTGGTAGGGCCAGACAGTTATTTGGTCCAAACCAGAGTCTCTTTTTATCAAGACAACAATTATTTAGATTTTCAATATCGTTTCTCCCTCTCTAGAGTCAATTGTTGGGTATCTCTTGTCAATTTTTCTAAATAATCATCTGGGAGAACATTCCTTTGGACTGTGACAGAAGTTTGGCTATTGGTCTCCTTGAGAGCAGCATTTTTGATGGAAATACCAGTGAGGTGGTTTTGTTTGGCCTCCAGGAAGTGAGTCAAGTCTGGTATGCCCAAAAACCTTATTAATAGCGCTGCCGGCAAAAGTATGACATCTAGTACATTTTGGACATAAGAGCCATTTTTAATCTTATCCCCATTGGGGGTAAGGACATCTCATTGTTTCCATAATATTCCAAAGTGATGAACTGCCCCAAAAGCATACTGACTGTCGGTATAAATGTTCGTGGCTTTAGCCTTGGCTAAGGGACAAGTTTGAGCAAGGGCATATATTTCAACCTGTTGGGTAGAAATACCAAAGGTAAAGGTGCTGCCTCAGTGATTTCAAAAAGGAGTTGCGGTAGCCTACCCCACACAGTATTTACCATTTACATCCTTTAAATAAGAGCGCTCAGGAAGTCATGAAAATCCTTGCCTTGCTTCGAAGAGTTTGTTACAAATTGTCGTGAGAGGTCAGAAAGTCCTGTCAACAATCATAAAGGGTATCATCTGGATCCGAATGTAGTCCTTGTTTGGAGATCAGATGCCCTAAGTATCAAACCTGAATTTGAGCAAACTGCTTTTTTTTTTTTTTTTTTTTTTAACTTTGGAGATTTTTATATCCTTTTAAGGCTACAGATTTTAACAGGTGGATGCTATCTCCTGTGAAGAAGTTTGAGAAGGGGGGATAGAAAAGCAAGTCATCTACATATTTTAACCAAGTAGAGCCTTCCCAAAACTTTCTATCATCCCAGCTTTTAAGGTTTGTGAAAAGTAAGAGGGACTCTGTGAAACCCTGGGGATAAATATGATCGTCCAGCTGTATTGCTGTTCCCAAGTGAAAGCAAAAAGATATTGGCTATTCTCATCAGCGAGAATACTAAAAATGTACTGCATAGTTAAACTATGAAAAATTAGCTTTCAGTAGGAATGGATATCAGTAGCATGTAAAGGTTGGGAACAACAGGATGCCAAGGGAAAACAGTGGTACTTATTACTCTTAGGTCCTGGACAGACCTCCATCCTTAGCCACTGGGTTTTCTTACAGATAAAATAGGAATATTACAGGGGCTAGTGCAGGGGATAGTGAAGCCCTGAGCCTTATAATCTTCTGTTATGGGCTTGATGCCTCAAGGGCCTTCTTGATTTTGATTAATTCTGCAGAGGGGTTTGAGGGATCTATTTGAATCTTGATGGGGAGGTGTACTTTGGATTCTGCCAATATCAGTTGAGGATTTTGCCTGTTAAGGAGGTGGTAGTTGATCCAATAGTAGCAAATAATCAGTGTCTCTAGATGCAGCTCCAGTCAGAGATGGAGCAAATGAAAGATGTGCAAGGGTCATTTAATCCCCCTGGTTGGCTATTTTGATTACTGTTACCAATTCTAGAATTATTTCCCCTTTGGGAGAAGGAAATTCTGGCATGATAGTTCTGTGAGAAATCTTGGCCCCGTAAATGAATAGAGATGGATGAATTAAGGGGGAGAAAGGATGCATCTCTCTCAATAGGCCTAGACAAAAGGGAATAGGGTCAGAGATGGGAACCTGTTCAGGTCTATCAGAGACCCACCCCCTCAACTATTTGAACTGTTTTAGTGCTCTGAGGTCGAGACTGCTTTAAAGCAGTGGGGTTAAGCATGCAGAGTGTAGTTCTGGCGTCAACGCAAACAGGAGATTTGTTCCCAGTCTGGAAAGTGGTGTCTGCAGGTCACTAAAGAGGGAGGATTGGGAGGAGCACCTTTAGCTCCTTAGGGCCTTGTGTTTGGGAATGAGGAGGAGGCTAGAAAGACTGAGTAAAGGGCTTACAGCACCTGGAGCACTTAAGTTTGTCCCAGCTTTTTAATAATTCCCTGGGTCTTTGCAATAATAGCAGAAACTGGAAGGTTTTTGGTTTTTTTAGGGACCTTCATTTGACCAAGTCGAAAATTGAAAATTTTAGCAGTCCTTCTTTAGGTGACCCATCTAGGACGCAAGCGAGCCGGTTTGCCAGATTCAATCTGGAGTGCGTATAGTTTTCCATTTCATCCTGGTCCTTTTAAAAGACTCAAGGAGAGGGGCGCCTGGGTGGCTCAATCGGTTAAGCGTCTGCCTTCGACTCAGATCATGATTCCAGGGTCCTGGGATCGAGTCCCGCATCGGGCTCCCTGCTCAGAAGGGAATCTGCTTCTGCTTCTCCCTCTGCCCTTATCCCTGCTTGTGCTCTCTTTCTCTTTCCCTCCCTCCCTCCCTCTCTCTCTCTCAAATAAATAAATAAAATCTTTAAAAAAAAAAAAAAGACTCAAGGAGAAATATCCCTGTTCAGGTCATTGTTGAACGTAGAGTTAAATGCTACCTGAGTGGATTCAGCATTTAAAGGAAAACCAGAACCTTCTTTAAAAACAATTTGGAGTTGATTGTAGTAGTCATGAAAGAGGTTCATCAGGCTTTTGTGCACAAGCCTGAATTTTTGTTCCCATTGACAGGCTTAGGAAAAGCTACTATAACTGCCCAGTGGATATTCCCTGGGAGTGTTCTAGTGTCTTGCCAAAAGTTAGGAGTCTGTTTCTCTACATGTCCTTCAGGATGTTCCTGTCAGACTAGTTTCATCCAGTGTTTGGTCTGACCCTCACAAATAAGCATGTGGACTAATGGATATAAATCTGAGAAACTAGATTGGTAAGTTTGAATAACTAGGGTAAATTCTATAGCAAGCTTATGTAGGGGGAGCGGGGAGGGTGTCAGTCACTTTAGAAAATTCTTTATGGCTCGCATAGTTCCCTTAGTACAGCAAGCATAAGAAACTTGGCATTTCTGTAGATCCTCAGAAGACTCAACTTTAAAGAGGCAGGAGAAGGAGCAGGGAGCATTTCAGAGGGAAAAAAAGGAAGTTCAGCTGTGAGAATAAAGGAAAGTGGCACCTGCCAGGTGTCTGGAAACAAAGAAGGTAGAGGAGGAGAAAAAGAGAGCTCCAAAGCCATTTAGACTTCTTTCACTTGTATCAGTTAATTTAGAAATAGTATTTTACAAAGAGGCAAACTCAGAATCCTGAAAGGATTCAGAAGCCTCAAGGTGCCGTCTAAAACAGGCATCCCATTTAGGTTTTTTTGTTTTTTAGTGGCTGTGCTTTCTAATTTACTTTTGGGTAAACCAAGTTTGGGCAGGTCGGAAAGTTCCCCATAAGGGCTGTTGAAATTCTAAATTACTTTTGGTTAACTCAGTCTATTTAGTTATAAATGCATATGCAGAAGGACCATAGTTTTTAAAGATAGACCAGGTGGAGCCCCAGTAGGGGCCTGGTACCCTCAAAGCATTTTGACGACTGGGATTCCATTTCGTAGACGTTTTTCTCAAGAGTAAAGAGAAAAAATGCTAAGTATCACAGTTTCAACAGAAAACAGCCTGTTTCCAGAAGGCATCAGACCAAAGGTCCAGTATGGTTCCAGCAGGAACAATCCAGTTCCAAATTGGAGTCATACCAAAAGCCTCGTGCATATCCAGCGGGCACAGTCTGATCCCAAAATGAGTCAGTTCACGCCGGCAGAGGAACCGTCTGGTTCCAGACAGGAGTCGGTACAGTTCCAACAGGAACAGTCTGATTCTGTAAAGGAGTCAACAGTTACTCTCCGATTAAAAACACACACACACACACACACACACACACACACACACACACCACCCCCCCCCCCCCTTAAGACAAATCCCGAATAAAGCCTGGAGAGCTCGAACACAGAGAAGAGCTTGAATCCCAGGGAACACTTACCCTCCAGCGCCAGGATTGTCAGGAAAGCAGGGAGCCCAGTTGGCTCTGTGGTTAATAGACACCTGTTTTCTCACCAGCCTTGGAGTTGTTGGGGGTTTTCTCTGGATTCTACTTCTGATCACCAAGTACTGTTAACCTTAAAAAATAAATCTGCCAGTTATTTTACCAGCAAATACGGGTTTATTCAGGAATTAGCAGAGAATTATAGTGAGGGATAAGCAAGCTAGGGCAAAACCATAGGCAAGTCTGTAGAACAAGGGAGAGGAGCACTCTTTTCTAGAGGAAAAGGAAGTTGAGAAGGCTGTTAAAATAAGTCCACTGGAGTAAACTGGGAGTTGGAAGAGCTTCTCATTGGCCTGGCTGTTGCCAGGGCAACCTTTCTTCCTCTGCTGGGATAGTGAAGTAGTAGTTCAGGGTCGTATCAACTTGACAATGGATCGTGCATCACCACATCAAAAACTAATGATGTGGGCGCCTGGGTGGCTCAGTCGTTAAGCGTCTGCCTTCGGCTCAGGTCATGATCCCAGGGTTCTGGGATCGAGCCCTGCATCGGGCTCCCTGCTCGGCAGGAAGCCTGCTTCTCCCTCTCCCACTCCCCCTGCTTGTGTTCCTGCTCTCGCTATGTCTCTCTTTGTCAAAAAAAATAAATAAAATCTTAAAAAAAAAAAAACAAAAACTAATGATGTATTGTATGGTGACTAACATAACATAATAAAATTTAAAAAAAGAAAAGAAAAAGAAAAAAGAAAAAAAGAAAGGCAGCTTTCTTCCTGTTGGGTCTGCAGTTGGGCATGAGAGCTACCCTGTCTGCCCCCAACTCCAGTCTAAATGACATTTTCTTTTATTAATTTTCAGAAACCAGCAATATCAAGATGACATTCTCGATTTTTGTAGCATTCCAGTTATATATATATTGTACTGCACTTGCCTAAATTATGTATTCTAAATAGCCTCTGCCCCAGATACAGTGCAACTGTAATACACGAAATTCTTTCAATTTACTCACTTTTCTGTGGAAAAAGGCAAATATTTGACAGGAAGTAAGTTAGAAGTAATCAGTTTCTATGTTATTCTAAAGCCAGTGTGCATTCCAGCCCTCTCTCTAATGGCTTGTTCTCTGGAGGTCTTCCTTTGTGTAAACACTGGCTACATCTTGGTTTTCAGTGCCTTATTGATTACATGCATCTCTTGACTGGTCTCACTGCCCCAATTCATTTAACACGTAATGAATACCTTCCATATTTAAGGCTTTTTTTTTTCCTACTCCCTTGCATGTTCACCTTGTGTGTGTCTATGAATTGGTAACCCTGCAAACCTTCCCTGCTTGGGCTTTTAACTGGTTCCAGGCTGCTGAGTGTATGTATGTGATACAAGTGTACAAAGACAGGTGTACAAAACCCACATGTACAGATAAACAATTTTTCTCATATATATCTATCTATATTGTAAATACTTTGTCCTGGTATTTCTCCTGGATTCCTTCCTGCCTCCCTAGCCTGTTCTCTGCATAAAAATCTTCCATTCTGCTCTGATCCTTTCCTCTGAACTGTAACTGTGTCTTGGGATGTGAGAGGGGGGCGTGGTATTCATACACCTTTGAATGACAGCAGAATCCCCCTGTACATTATTTTTGATCGAGTGCCTGGGTTCTGGAGGTAGGCACAAGCATCTGTGAGGGAGGAGAGAAACAAACGCCTGTTTCTCCAGCCTGACGGGTCACATCAGGGCTGGAGATCAAGGGACTGACAGCTGGAGCACCCCTGAATCCCTCCAGATCCCATTAGCACTTATTTTCTGCTGCTCCCTGGCGCTCAGCCTCTGTCTGCGTGTGCATGTGTTGTGTCACTGGGACTAGTTTTAGAGCCACCTGTGGAGCCCGGTGGGTTCAGTCAGCTCTTAATAGTGACTGTGATGAGCTGAGCACAGCAGATGCTAAGTCGTAAACATAATGTAATGATGTTTATTGTTTGCAGTGACGTGGGAAAATATTCTGTAGTAATGACTATTGATTGAGTACCGATACTGCGGAGTATTTTCTGTGTATTTCATGTAATCGTCACTGCCCTCCTAAGGTAGATACTATTTATTTCTCGAGGAAATTGAGGTGCAGATGTTAAATATGGAGACATTTTAGAAAAATGTTTAGTGAGAAGTAAAATGTGGGATCATGGCTAAGCGTTGGTTATTAAAATGATTTTGTTCATCAGCTTCACAGTTCTTTCAAAGGATTGTGATTAGTGGAGGTGTTATTATAGAGAGATTTTGGGGTCTCCCCATGCCCACGTAATCTAATCCTCTGCTCTACTGAGTTTATTTCCTCTCCATTTCTTCTTTGGAATCCTTGAGCCTACCCAAGGCTCTGGACTGAAGACGAATCAGGAGATTAGGGTGGATATAGGTTTGGGTTTTGTTGGATATTCTAAGGGGAAGAGCAGCTGATTGGAGTTCAGAAAACCTGTCTTAGGGCAGTGCCACTGATGTGCAGAGCTCCAATGGGCCACTGCCTTACCACTGATCCTAGACATGGAAATCTGAGTGTGCGCGGGCAGGGAGGGGAGGCCGTGTAATGGGATGAACCAGAATTTTTTTTTTTTTTTTGGAATTGTGGAACCGAATTTCGCATGTGACGTTATGATCAGTCAGAAACTGAATTAATTTGTTTTTTGTTTAAAGATTTTATTTATTTGAGAGACAGAGCGAGAGAGAGAGAGCAGAAGTGGGGAGGAGAGGGAAAAGCAGGCTCCCCGCCAAGCAGGGAGCCCAATGTGGGGCTCGATCCCAGGACCCCAGGATCATGACCTGAGCCGAAGGCAGACGCCTAACCAACTGAGCCACCCAGGCACCCCTGAATTAAGTTGTTTTATGTTAAGCTTTTTTTCTAGGAATTAAGTATCCTAGTCTTTAATATAGATATCAGCTCCTGTAACTCACACCAGCATGCACCTTATGTTTCTCTGGAGCAGAGAAATAATGGAGCAAATGCTGGTTATTTTTATTATTAGTTTTACTAATAATAACATATATAAATATATATATTTTTATATTTTAAATATTTATGTATTTTTATATATTTTTAAATATATGTTACTTATAAATATATAAATTTATATATTTATATAAATATAAAACAGTAATAGTTTTACTAATTTACTATTAGTTCTAAACTGATAAATCACCGAATAGCACACCCTTAGAGGCTTAGTAACAAGAGCCAGAAGATAATGTTTCTGTAACTACAGAGAACAGTGGTAGTGTTCATCCACCAGAAATAGGGCCCAGCTCCAATGATAAAGGAGTGGACGTTGCTATATCCTCATAGCAGAAACTGCTGTTTGTCAGTTGAAGGGTAGGAAATTGGGGAATGCGTATGATTGGAACAGTGCTTGGGTTTGCACTGACTACAGAATACGGAGAGAGAGAGCATGGCAGGAAGAGTCTCATGGCTGAGTGAGTAGAGAAGGTTCTTGAAACCAATCGTGGGAAGCTAATACATGCTTCCACTTCTGGATGCTTGAAAGGCGACCGTACTAAAGCCAATGCTAAGACTGATTTGGCCGTAGTGTGACTGTCTAAGAGGGAATTCTGAGACTGGGAAACCAATCAGAGAGAGGTGCCCAGAGCCTGGACTAAATCTCTGCAGAGATTTAGGAGGGCAAAAAAGGCAGATATTTTCTAGCAATGAGATTCAGATGACATGAGGCTCATGAGCCAAAATTCTTTCATTTATCACCAATTCACCTTGCCCTTCCAGAATGTATAACTCTATTCTAAGATTTCTGAAATTATGTGTAATTGTGTATACAACATAGGGCAGAAACACTAGCTGGGACAATGAGCTCTTCTGCAAACCTTGGTTTGAGTACCAACTTCTGTGTTACTGTTAAGCATATGCCTCTAACATAGCCATCTCGATGTAACTGCCTAACTCCCATCAAAAAATTGCTTTTTACATTTCATGATGCTACACCTCTCATTACAGCTATAGGGGTCCAGTTCCATGGTACACCATAAATCTTGACTTACCGCCCTACAAAAGATGGCATGAATTGATGGCTGACAAGGCACCAGCGGTATGCTGATTGTTAAATCTTCTGTTTCTGACATTACTGAATATAACTGCATTTTTAAAAGAGCATTTCATGAAATTACACACCAAGTATTTTAAGGATATGATTTTGATATTTTTCTCCTGTTAACAATAATAGAAGAAATGATGCCATTTTTCTGTAGCTTCCTGGTCTTTTTACTCACCTTTGCCTTTGTTTCTTTCTATCATCTGCCTTTTTCTAATTAATTAATAAAATGGCCTGTTAAAGATGTATTGTGTGTATATATTAGATGAAAATATTTCCAAATAGCACTATTTAACTATGTATGGATAAATCAAAAGGTCTGTGTCTGTTTTCATTTTACCAATATTAATCTTAAATGTCAACATTTTTTATGTCTCTTGTTAAACAATTTATTTATTTTTCAGCTAAGGATTATAGTGAATTCCCTGAAGGATCTAGTAAATGCATTTGTGCCAAGTGGAAAAATTATGCAGATAGTGGATCAAAAGTTGGTAAGAAATATCATTTCCCACAATAAATTTTAAACATACACACATCCACATATAGACACAGAGTTCAGAAAAGGCTTTGGTATTTATTTAAAGGCATAATTTGACAACTTCTTCTAAAGAGCTTTCGGACAAGTCTGCATTTATTCTAGACCACTATCAAAACTTTAGAGGGACTTAAAATTCTGGGGTTTGGTAATGTATGAATAACAGGACACAAAATAGCATGGCAAATTTTGGCAATTAACTGCCCCTTAATTTTTTTTTTTTAAGTATAGACTATTTACAGAACAGTGGGCACATATATATTTCGTCTGGCAGCATGGCATGTCCTTCCCCTTAGACATACAGTGGACCCTTGAACAGCACAGGTTTAAACTGGGAAGGTCCACTTAAACATGGATTTTTTTTTTTTTAATAAATACAGTAAAGTATCTTTTCCAGTTCCCTCTTTTTTTGGAGAACAGGGTGAAATATAAGGCAGGAAAAAACAGTCATAGATAGGTCTTGGCATAATACCTGAGAACAGTTGAGTTTAAGGGAATAAAAGCAAGAGTTAAGGAATGGGGGGCCCAATATTGAGTACTAGATAGAGTCTCTTAGAAATACAGAATGTAACAGTGCTTTATCCATGACTTTTATCACTTACCATGGAAGGGGCATCTAGAACATATTCTATGTAAAAGAACCAAATCTCAAAGTAACGCTTTAGGTCAAATGATTCATAATTTATTTGTTTTCCAGCCTGGCCTACTTGGCAACTTTCCTGGTCCTTTTGAGGAAGAAATGAAGGGGATTGCAGCTGCTACTGAGATACCGTTAGGTAAAGTTCACTTTGCAGCTTTTATAAGATTTAATAAAGCACTTTAAAATTTTTCTATTGAGGTATGATCTTACATACAGTTAAGTGCATAGATCTTAAGTATACAGCTCAGTAGAGTTTTTAAAATGCATGAATTCATGTAATCACAACTCAGATCAAGACACAGAAAATTCCAGCAATCCAGAATGCTCCATCACACCATCTCACGGATGGTACCGCATCCCCAAGTTAACCGCTTATTCTGACTTCACCATACATGAGTTCTGCCTTCTTGAACCTCCTGTACATGGTGTGAACTGTTGTGTCAGGTTTCTTGTACTTATCTAGAGTACCAAAATCAATCGATCTATCTCGAGTACTTATCTAGAGGTAGTATGCTACTGTATGAATAGGATGTTTGGGTGGTTTCTAGACTTCGGATATAAGAATAAAGCAGTTATGAATATTCTTGTATCTGTCTTTGATGGACATGTGCACTCATTTCTGTTGGATATATACCGGGTTATGGGGTAACTGTGTTTTAGCCTTGTAGATTCTGTCAAACAGTTTTCCAAAGGAATTTTGTCCACTGACAATCAGCATAGTACAAGAGTTTTATTTTCCTCTGCTTAATACTTCTCTACCTGGTAGCATCAGTATTTTTCATTTGAGCCATTTGGTTGAGTGTGTAGACTCCCATTATTGTGTCATTTGCTTTTTCCTGATGACTATAAGATTGTACAACTATTGACCTTTCCTTTCACTGGTTAATGTTTCAGTTGTTTTTGCTTCTTTAAAAAAATGGTTAAAAAAGATAGTCTCTCTCCTTCCTTCCTTCTAAAGGTGAAATGTTTGTTACAGTTTTTTGCCCATTTTTTATTGGTTTTAAAACATTCTTTTTTTTCAAGTTTTTATTTTAATTCCAGTTAGTTAACATAGTGTTATATTAGTTTCAAATATATGATATAGTGATTCAGCAATTCCATACATCACCTGATGTTCATCCCAACAAGTTCATCCCTCCTTGATCCACCTGTCTCCTCTCTGGTAACCATCAGTTTGTTCTCTTTAGTTTAAGAGTCTGTTTTTTGATATGTCCCCTCTCTGTTCTCCCCTTTGCTCATTTGTTTTGTTTCTTAAGTTCACATATGAGTGAAATCATATGGTATTTGTCTTTCTCTGATTGGCTTATTTCACTTAGCATTATACTCTCTAGCTCCATCCGTGTTGTTTCAAATGGCAAGATTTCATTCTTTTTAGGGCTGAGTAATGTTCCATTGTATATGTACATACACACACACACACACACACACACACACACACACACCACATATCTTCTTTATCCATTCATCATTCAGTGGACACTTCAGCTTCTTCCATAATTTGGTTATTGTAAATAACATTGCTATAAACATAGGGGTGCATGTATCCCTTTGATTCAGTGTTTTTGTATTCTTCGGCTAAATGCCCAGTAGTGTGATTGCTAGATTGTAGGGTAGTTCTTTTTAATTTTTTGAGGAACCTCCATACTGTTTTCCACAGTGGCTGGACTAGTTTGCATTCCCATCAACGTGCACTTTTTCTCTACATCCTCACTAACACCTGCTGTTTCTTGTGTTGTTGATTTTAGCCATTCTGAGAGGTGTGAGGTGATATCTCACTGTAGTTTTGATTTGCATTTCCCTGATGGTAAGTGATGATAGCCTCTTTTCATGTGTCTGCTGGCCATCTGTGTATCTTCTTTGGAGAAATGTCTGTTTATGTCTTCTGCCCATTTTGTAATTGGATTGTTTTTTGGGTGTTATATAAGTTCTTTATATATTCTGGATACTAACCCTTTATCAGATATGTCATTTGCAGATACCTTCTCCCTTTCTGTAGGTTGCCTTTTAGTTTTGTTGATTGTTTCCTTTGCTGTGCAGGAGCTTTTTATCTTGATGAAGTCCCAGTAGTTTATTTTTGCTTTTATTTCCCTTGTCTCAGGAGACATATGTAGAAAAATGTTGCTTTGGCCAATGTCAGAAATTACTGCCTGTGCTCTCTTCTAGGGTTTTTATGGTTTCATGTCTCATGTTTAGATCTTTAATCCATTTTGAATTTATTTTTGTGTATGATGTAAGGAAGTGGTCCAGTTTTATTCTTTTGTATGTTGCTGTCCAGTTTTCCCAACACCATTTGTTGAAGAGACTGTCTTGTTCCCACTGGATACTCTTTCCTGCTTTGTCGAAGATTAATCGACCATATAATTGTGGGCTTTCTATTCTGTTCCATTGATCTATGTGTCTGTTTTTGTTCCAGTACTGTACTGTTTTTTTATTTAAATTCAATAATTAACATATAATGTATTACTTGTTTCAGGGGTACAGGTCTGTGATTCATCAGTCTTATATAATACCCAGTGCTCATGACATCACGTGCCCTCCCCAGTGTCCATCACCCAGTTACCCCATACCCCCTACCCTCCAGCAACCCTCAGTTTGTTTCCTGTGATTAAGAGTCTCTTGTGGTTTGTCTCCCTCTCTGGTTTTGTCTTGTTTCATTTTTTACTCTCTTTCTGTCTTGATCACTACAGCTTTGTAATATAACTTGAAGTCTGGAATTGTGATGCCTCCAGCTTTGCTTTTCTTTTGCAAGATTGCTTTGGCTATTCGGGGTTTTTGTGGTTCTATACAAATTTTAAGATTGTTCTAGTTCTGTTAAAAATGCTGTTGGTATTTTGATGGAGATTGCATTGAATGTGTAGATTGCTTTAGGGTAGTGTAGATGGTTTTAAGGAATTCTTTATATATTCTGGCTACAAGTCTTTTGTCAGATTATCTTCTCTGTGGCTTCAAGTCTGTGGCTTGCATTTTTACTCCCTTACTGGTGTCTTTTGGTGAGCAGAAATTCTTAATTTTAATGAATTCCAATTTAATTTAATGAAAAAGACTTTTCCTGCCACCCCAGTTTTATTTTTGAGCTACCAAAGTGATAGAGTTGTTATTTTAAGTAGCCAGTAGTACCTTGTTTTATTTAACAAGAGAGAGAATTCAGAATTTCTGAAAATCAATATTATTTATCAACAGAGGAGGCTAGGTTTTTTTATCGTTTTTTACTTCTTTAAAAAGATGTAGGGGCACCTAGGTGACTCAGTCAGTTAAGCATCTGACTTTGGCTGGGGTCATGATCTCAGGGTCCTAGGATCAAGCTCCGTGTTGGGGTCCCCACTCAGCGGAGAGTCTGCTTATCCCTCTCTCTCTTCTCCTTGTCCCACTCATGCTCTCTCTCTCTCTTTCTCAAATAAATAACATCTTAAAAAAATGATGTAAAAAGATGGTCAGTGTACTATAAGTATATTCTTGCAGCCTATATGAAAAACAAGTCTTTAATTCCTTTATTATGTAAAGAACCCTAGCAAATAAAAACCACATATAAATATCTCGAGAGAAAAGTGGATTAAAAAGATTAACACATGATTTGTAATAAAGTAAGAGCAGAATCTTACCAAAATGGAAGTAAAATACACATTAGATTAGGATGGGAAAAAAAATGTTAAGCTTAACATGTTAACATGAATGTGATAAAGTGTACTGTATATCTTTAATTATTTAATTTAAATAAATTATTGTGTTTGCATAGGGTTGATACACAGAGTTAGATAGTTTCGGGTACACACCATGCTGTTTCAGCACATCACTGTACATTGTACTATGCTCACCACAGGGGTAGAACACTATTAAAATACCTCTGGCTGGATTCCCTATATGCTGTGCCTTTTATTCCCATGATGTATGCCTGTTAATTAAATGCTTTATATTATTATACAGTTTTAGAAAAATATTCAAAAATTAAAATGTTTTAAAATGGATTTTCTTGGTAGCTCTGCACTAATTTTTTTTTTTTTTAAGATTTTATTTATTTATTTGACAGAGCGATAGCGAGAGCAGGAACACAAGTAGGGGGAGTGGGAGAGGGAGGAGCAGACTCCCCCGCCGAGCAGGGAGCCCGATGCGGGGCTCGATCCCAGGACCCTGGGATCATGACCTGAGCCGAAGGCAGACGCTTAACCGACTGAGCCACCCAGGCGCCCTCCACTAATTTTATTAATAGTTCCTGGATCTCCTTTCTCACCTTAGAAATATTGTCACCTCTAAAAATGTGAGCAAAATACATGTTCAGTATATAACAAAGAGCCAGATGTATTGTTACCATATTTTAGGGGCACCTGGGTGGCTCAGTTAAGGTCACTCAGTGATTTCGGTTCAGGTCATGATCTCATGGGTCAGCTCAGGTGGCGATCTCATGGGTTGTGGGATCAAGCCCTGCCGGAGGCTCCGTGCTCATCTGGGAGGCTGCTTGAAATTCTCTCCCTATACCTCTCCCCCCACTCACATGCACATGCACTCTTCCCCCTCTCTCAAATAAATCTTTAAAAAAAAAAAGTTGTCATATGTTAGCACCCCCAAGCCAAATTAAAATGAAGCATATTGATGAACAGTTTGGACATCAGGTTACAGTACAATTCCAATGTGCCTGGGTGTTCAGCTTGCCCAAACGGCTGACCCTTTGGGGGCTGGTTTTGTGTGTGTAGACTACAGGTTGGTGAGCTACTTCTACCTGACCAGCTCTGCAGGTGTGCTCACACTGGTCTGCAGACACGTATACCACAGCAAAAACTCACACGTGATGATTGTTAAACCTTTTCTTAAAGAATTTTCTAACAATGTCCTAGTTCTGTATATTGACCAAGAAATGTCCTGTCTTTTCTCATAGGAGAGATTATTTCATTCAATGTGTTCTATGAATTTTTTACCATTTGTACTTCAATAATAACAGAAGACAAAGAAGGTAAATGTGTGCTGAGGGAGGGTGGGCAGTGTAAAGTACAAAGTAAAAGAAAAATCTAAATAAATAGAATTAGAACTTGTAATATCCAGGCTTACTCTTCAAATTCTGTATATGTAGCATATAGTTTAAAGATCTTAGCAAATTTTTTAAAAGTGAATTTAAAACTATCCTTATTTTGAGACCGCCGTAATGGCTGTTGAAGTTTAATTCAGGGATGCAAAAAAACTTGGAAGAAGTGTTTCAGGACTATAAACATTCTTACCCTTTCAGCTAGTCTACCTTATACTGTTCTTCATGATTTAGTGTAAGTACTCACAGGGGTACCTGATTATCTTTATATGCATAGTGATCCTAGCCTTTCCTTGAAGCCCATAACAAATCTTGTCCCATCATTTCCCAGCCAAGGGATCCTGTGTAGACCAGCCTCACTTTCCCATGTTTTTTTCTGGCAGGTCCCCAGAATGCAAGGCACAGGATGATGTGCCCTGATTTACTGTTAATTTAGACCTCTCCTCTCAGTAGAAAGTCTGCCTGTACCTGACCCTTGAAGTGTTCAGCTGTAGGTAACAATTCCTGGAGGGAAGTGTGTTGGCAAGTCACATTAGGTGAGGCTAAGATAGCTATGTCCAGGTAACTGTCAGTGGACCAAAGAAGGACCACTGATCCTTTTCTTGTATTGTAATTTTACCTGGAACCCTGTGCTCTCAGATAATTGGGAGGGGATCTGGCCAATGTGACAGGCACAACAGTTTGATCTTATTAAGGCTTATGATATTAGGGTGCTGCTTAATTCTTACCATTGGATTGAACAGTTGTGGATATCAATAAACCAGAATTAAGTGTCCAGCTTTGAGTTAGAATCCATTATGCTGTCATAACTGCTGCCTCATGTGTCTCCTTACTTTAAATTAGGTCATCTACTACATGGGCGAAACATGGATTTTGGAGTGTTTCTTGGGTAAGTAAAGAACACCATGAGTATCAATCCTTAGGAAGAGTATGTTGTATTACATTGATGAAAAGTAAATCCCAAATCATGCCCAATATATGACCAGAAGTGAAGATACTAGATAGTTTTGAGACAAGATGGGCACACTATTTGGGAGTCTGTAACTGAGTTGAACCTAGTAAACAGAAATCTGGAGCATGATTGAAGGCCCCAGATGCATGTCAGGCTTATTTCTTAGAAAGGAAGAACAGAATTCTATTTTACATCTTCTTAACATTCCTGAAAAAATATAACAGGGCTTTGTAATTAGAGACCTACATTTGAATCTGGGGTTTGTTATTTAGTAGGCTGTATTGTATTGGGTTATTTAGCTTCTCTGAGCCTCTAGTTTTATCATATGGAAAATGGAGGGTAAAACCACTCATGTCGCAAAGTTCTTGTGAGGCTTGATCATTAATGAATTAGGGAGATGAAGCACCTGATATAATGCCTGGCCATGATCATTATATATTCATCATTATTATCATCATTGTTTTTAAATGTCACTGAAATTTGTCTTTTGTAGGTGGAATATAAACAATAATACCTGGGTCATAACTGAGCAACTCAAACCTTTGACAGTGAATTTGGACTTCCAAAGAAACAATAAAACTGTCTTCAAGGCTTCAAGCTTTGCTGGCTATGTGGGCATGTTAACAGGATTCAAACCAGTAAGGAATCTACTGTTACATAATTTTACAGGTAGCTCTGTGTCCTGATTTTATTGCCTGTGAAAGGTGGGGTCTAAGGACCTAAAAAAGAATATGAAGCCCCAGTTCACCCCTTTGCACTTCTTGTTACCATCATAAGTGTGAGAGCTCACGTGGTAGAGAAGAGTAGAAAAGGGACGAAGGTTTGTTTCTGAACCTCTTCTGAGGAAAAAGCATGTGGCTGAATGTGGAGGGCTGGATGTGGAGATAAATGTGGCATCTGGTCTTTAATCTGCCACTCAGACAAGTTAGGCATTTATTCTCTGCATTTCATTTTCCTTCTCAGAAAAGTGTGGCCAGTAACATTCCACCTGCTCATTTCACACACTACACATGAAGATATTTCAACTTCTAAAAGCTGTTAATAGAACATGATAGTATAGTTTTGACTCAGCTTTGCATCCCCCGCCCCCATCCCAGGATTCGCAACCCAGCATAAATACGAGAGGGCCTTAAACAGGATGGTTGAAGTTTCTGACCTCATTGCTTTGTCTTGTTTTCAGGGACTGCTTAGTCTTACGTTAAATGAACGTTTCAGTATAAATGGCGGTTATATGGGTGAGTAGAGTTCTCTTAAATGGGAATTTCATAGATGTTTTAAGAGGAAGGCCAGACTGTGTCTTCTGGTTCATAGTCTAACCTAACTGCAGGCCTGTGACACTGTGTTTGATTTCTTCCAGGTGTCATAGAATGGATTTGGGGAAAGAAAGATGCTATGTGGATAGGGTTTATCACTAGATCAGTTCTGGAAAATAGCACAAGGTAATCTGTTCAATTGCTTTATTATCAAATTTAATATTTATTCATTTTTAAATTATTTTTTGTTGGAGATACAAGAGATATAAAACATTATCTTAGTTTCAGGTGTACAACAAAATGTTTTGGGATTGTATATATTATGAAATGATCACCACAGTAAGTCTAGCTAACATCCATCACCACATATAGTTACAGAAACTGTTTACTTTGTGTTGAGAACTTTTAAGATTTACTCTCTTAGCAACTGTCAAATATACAATATAGTATTGTTAACTGTTGTCACCACACCATACATGTTTCCAGGAATTACTTATTTTAGAACTGGAAGTCTGTACGTATTGATCCCCTTCACCCGTTTCTCCCACCCCCCATTCCCCACCTCTAGCAACCACCAGTCTGTTCTCTGTATTTATAAGTTTAGATTCTGCATGTAAGTGATATCATAAGGTATTTGTCTTTCTCTGTCTGACTTCTCTCACTGAGCATAATGCCCTTATGGTCGGTCCATCCATGTGGTCACAAATGGCAAGAATTTCCTTCTTTTTTTTACAGCTGAGTAATATTCCAGTAATACTCCTTTATCATATATCACATCTTCTTTATCCATTCATCTATCAGTGGTCACTTGGGTTATTTCCATATCTTGGCTGTTGTTACTAAGGCTGCAATCAACATGGGGCTGCAGGTATCTTTTAAAATCAGTGTTTTTGTTTCCTTTGGATATATTACCAGTAGAATTGCTGGATCATATGGTACCTTTTTTATTTTTTGAGGAACCTCCATACTGTTTTCCACAAAGGCTGCACCAGTTTACATTCCCACCAACAGTGTACAAGTGTTCCCTTTCTCCACATCCTCACCAACACTTGTTATTTCTTGTCTTTTTGATAACAGCTATTCCAGCAGGTATGAGGTGATAACTCATTGTGGTTTTGATTTGCATTCCCCTGGTGATTAGTGATGCTGGGCACATTTTCATATACTTGTTGGCCATCTGTATATCATCTTGGGAAAAATGCCTAGTCAGGTCCTCTACCCGTTTTTAAATCAGATTTTTTTTTTTTTTGCTACTGAGTTTTCTGAGTGTGATATGATGATTTTTTTTTTTTACAAGAAATATATATTTGGTCTTTGTTTCCATTTCTGGCTCACAACTCCCAAAAGCCTTATAATTTCCTAAGTGTTGAGAATGATAAAGGTGTCTTTTGTTATAGTAATGAGGCCGATTATTTAATCAGTCATGCTGATGTAATGAAGCTTCCATAAAACCCAAAAAGGAAAGAGTTTGAAGAGCTGGGTAGCTGAACACATAGAAATCTGGGGAGAGTGGCGTGCTCTGAGCACATGGAAGCTCCATGTACTTCTCACATACCTTGCCCTATGCATCTCTTTATATGGCCAATGCTTCGTATCCTTTATCATATTCTTTAATAAACTGGTCAACATGTTTCCTTGAGTACTATGAGCCACTTTGGGAAATTCACTGAAGCTAAAGAGGAGCTTGTTGGAGCCTACAGCCTCAACCAGTCAGCTAGAAGCACAGGTAATGCTTACAACTGGCATAATGGGGCTTAGGACTGGCCTCTGAAGTGGGGGATGGGATGCAATCTTGTAAGTCTGAATCCTTGACCTGTGGATTCCAGTGCTATCTCAGGGTAGATAGTGTCAGAATTGAGTTCAGTTCTTGGACACCTGCAGGGTTGGATGTGGGAAGCCCCCTCCTCCACCCCACTCCTATGTTAGAGTTGGGTCCAGGAATCATAAAAGAACTAGTTCTTTATATATTTTGTATATTAACTCTTTATCAGATATATGATTTACATATGCTTTCTTCCTTTCACTGGGTTGTCTTTTCATTTTGTTGATGGTTTTCTTGCTGTGCAGAAGCTTTTTAGTTTTTTTGTTGTTGTTGCCTTTGCTTTTGGTGTCAAATCCAAAAACTCATCACCAAGACTAATGTCAAGGACTTTATACCTTATATTTTCTTGTAGGAGTTTTATGGCTTCAGGTCTTATGTTCAAATCTTTAATTCATTTTGAGTTGAGTTTTTTGTTTTGTTGTTTTTTTGAGTTTTGTGTATGGTGTAAGATAGTGGGTTAGTTTCATTCTTTTGCATGTTACTGCCCTTTCCCAATTGTATCTTCTTGGCTCTGTTGTTGTAAATTGGCTAACCATATATAAATGGGTTTGTTTCTGGGCTGTCTGATCTGTGTGTCTGTTTTTATGCCAATATCATACTGTCTTGATTACTATCATTTTGTAATATAGTTTGAAATTAGGAAGTGTAATGCCTCCAGCTTTGTTCTTCTTTCTCAAGAGTGCTTCGGCTATTTGGGATCTTTTGTGGTTCCATTCAAATTTTAGGATTGTTTGTTCTGTTTCTGTGAAAAATGCTGTTGGAATTTGCATTGAATCTGTAGATTGCTTTGGGTCATATGGACATTTTGACAATATTAATTCTTCCAGTCCATGAACACATTTATTTGTGTCTTCTTCCATTTCTCTTACCAATGTCTTATAGTTTTCAGTGTATAAGTCTTTCACCTCCTTGGTTAAATTTATTCCTAAGTATTTTATTCTTTCTGAAGCAGTTGTAAATGGGATTGTGTCCTTAATTTCTCTTTCTGGTATTTCATTATTAGTGTGTAGAAATGCAACTGAATTTTGTATATTGATTTTGTATCCTGAAACTTTACTGCATTCATTTATTCTCACAGTTTTTTAGTAGAGTCTTTAGGGTTTTCTACATAGAGTATCATATCATGTGCTAATAGTGACAGTTTTACTTCTTCCTTTCTGATTTTGATGCCTTCTATTTCTTTTTCTTGCCTAATTGCTCTGGCTAGGGCTGCCAGTACTTATATTGAATAAAAATGGTGAGAGTAGACATCTTTGTTTTGTTCCTAATACTAGAGGAAAAGCTTTCAGCTTTTTACCACTCATTGACTATGATGTTAGTCGTGGGCTTCTCAGATGTGGCCTTTATTACGTTAAGACATGTTCCCTCTATACCCACTTTGTTGAGAGATTTTATCATGAAAGGATGTTGAATTCCATCAAACGCTTTTTCTGAATCTACTGTGATGATCATATGCTTTTTATTCTTCATTTTGTTAATGTGGTGTATTACATTGATTTGTGGATGTTGATCCATTCTTGTACCCCTGGGATAAATACCATTTGATTATGGTGTACGATCCTTTTAGTGTATTGTGGTCTATTTTAAATTACTCATATTAAAATAGAAAAATATTTCCTAGCTAATCTTCCACTGAAGAATTATTTCAGAGTTTCTCAGGTTAACCTTTGACATTCATATGGAATTCATGTTGTGTGTGTGTGTGTGTGTCTGTTTAAATCAAAGAAATAAACTGATTTATTTAAAAAGTGCTGGGGATAGTGCCAGTATGAAGGGTACCTATTAGTTTTTCTTGATGTACAAAAATCCTACCCATACACAGAAGAAAATTTGTACAAAATCATTTAAACTGTTAATACCTGTTAACCTAGAAGTTATATTCTCTGCTGGTGCAGAATCTTGTAATAGCACTACGTCCAAGTGACCTAGAATAAATAGGTATCATTCCTGTTTTTAATGAGTTCGAGAGAGTAAGATTTAGTGGCCTTTCTGAAAATCCACTTTAATTTCTAATAGCCCTAATTTTCAAGGTTACTTTCTATTCCCTAAGTCCTAGAAACCGTAATTAATATTATTTCTTCTTGATCAATTGTTGAGTAAAAGGCTTAGACGACTAGGGTGGAAGATGATGTCTTGAGGCCCTTTGGTTTGTCCTTTAGATTTAGAGGGACTATTTCAGATCTCAGTGTTTCACCCATGGTGTTGGGGATTGTTCCTCCCTGAGCCATTGCTCACCATCCTTTTTTAAAAACATGTTTCTCAGATACTTGTGTTCCCTTGGTTTCCACAACTAAAAATTTTTCATTCCAAGTCACCTAAAAATGTTTACTTTTTTTTTAATGTTTCTATGTAGTTATGAAGAAGCCAAGAATATATTGACCAAAACCAAGATATTGGCCCCAGCATACTTTATCCTGGGAGGCAACAAGACTGGGGAGGGTTGTGTGATCACACGAGATAGAAAACAGTCTTTGGATGTATATGAGTAAGTACACTTGTTCACACAAAATAAGTAGAAACTAAAGCCTAGACTGACATATTTACAGGTTTAAGGCAGGAAGCCTAAGCAGAATTTCTCCTTTTGTATCTAGACTCAACCCCAAGCAGGACAGATGGTATGTGGTACAAACAAATTATGACCGTTGGAAAAGCCCTTTCTTTCTTGATGATCGCAGAACACCTGCAAAGATGTGTCTAAACCAGACAACCCAGAAGGTACATTCACAATGTCATATGTAGAAAGAAATGGTGACCTTTAAAGAGTATCTTAGTTGTGGCATTTTTCTTTGGTCTTTGAAGAATTTATAAACTACCTGGTGAGTATCTCTGGACAATCTCTACTGAGTTTTTGTTTTGTTTTGAATTGAAAGATCAAAATTGTATTGTACTTGCCTTTTTGACTCTAATGCTGGATACCACTCTGTGAAGCTGAATGACAAACAGGCAAGAATTAAGAGGGCAAGAAGAGAGAGAAAAAGTGATATATTAATACCATTAACTCTCTGACAGTGACTGCAAAGGAAATTCTTTTAGGGGGATTGAGGGAGGTTGACTAAGAATGTCTTTGTTTCTAATGACCCATTTGTATGGATAAGGCTGCTGACATCTGCATTTAACTTAAAGAACTAAATTATTTTTATGTTTTAGAATATCTCATTTGCGACCATATATGATGTCCTGTCAACAAAACCTGTCCTCAACAAGGTATTTTTTTAAATATATATACTTTTAGGGAAATAATTTGGTCCTGTTTTTATCTTTCCCTGTTATCTTGGATTAGTCAGAGCTAGGACCCCAAGTCATGTTCCACTTAAGGATGACTTTTAAAAATGTTTTTATGTGACTAAAACAGTAACTCCTGGGAAAAGACAAACCAGTTAGTGTGGTTTGATGTCCAAATTGGTCAAAGTACTGTTTCCAATTTTACTTCCATGACATTTGAATTAAATGTAGCTTTTTACTTTTGATCTCCCCTGTCAAGTTTCATGCTGTACACTACAACTAACACCCAAAACTCAAAAAGTCTGAAGTCTGTTTATAGATGCTTTGTTGCATAGTTCCCCCCATTGTGTCAGAAATGCGGTAAGGGTAAGGACAGCCACAGCTGAGCTGGTTATAGTCCACAGTCTACGCTATTAGGCTTTGCATGACTACTGTTTATACTGTTGAGAAGAGTTGAGTGTTAAAGCATTGCAGTGAAGCAGTGTACTACTCAGGAATAAGATATTGTAAAGAGCTGAGGGGATTCTCTCCTGAGCCTATTTATATTCATGACCTGGAATAATGGTTCTATTGAAGTTAGTTGTTTTAATTATCATTTTTTTACTTATATTCCTAAATGGTGAACTATAATTATTGTTATTAACTTAGTACTGTTTGCCACTTTGTATATTTAATGTCATTTATATATAATTTATATATTATTTTATCTATTAAGTAACCTCATAAAGCAATTTGACATGTATCGAAATTAATACAAGTCAGGACATCTTAGAATTGGAAACATCCTGGGGCGCCTGGGTGGCTCAGTTGGTTGAGCGACTGCCTTCGGCTCAGGTCATGATCCTGGAGTCCCTGGATCGAGTCCCGCATCGGGCTCCCTGCTTGGCGAGCCTGCTTCTCCCTCTAACCCTCCCCCCTCTCATGTACTCTCTCTCGCTCTCTCAAATAAAGAAATAAATCTTTAAAAAAAAAAAAAAAGAATTGGAAACATCCTTAAAATAAAAGTAACTTTTCTTTCAGCTGACTGTATTCACAGCCTTGATGGATGTTACCAAAGGTCAATATGAAACTTACCTGCGGGATTGCCCAGACCCTTGCATAGGTTGGTGAGCACACACCTGGCCCCTAGAATGCTCTCTGTGTGGCATGAAGACGGAAACTCACATGCATCCAACTAGTGCAGCCATCTGATCTTCCAAAGACCAAGACTCAGGGCAGTTTCTCGTTGAGGCATGAGCTTGTTTTTCTTATGTTTACAGTTCAGACTGTTTCTGCCATAACAGTTGATTGTTCTATTTACAGGTAACTTCTTTATGTACAAAAATCAATCATCTACAATTTGCAGTTTCACTTCACTTTGACTTTTGGGGATAGGGATGGGCAATGAATCTATTATGGGACCTGCCTCCATAGAATAAAGCAAGATTCTTGGTGGGTGTTGAATCCAGCGCATCTGTACATCATTCACTTTTTCACTTTAATCCACATATTTGTATGATTTTCTTTTCCTTCTGGTTCAAACTATTAAAATTAGCACACCATGGTCTTTGCTGTCTGTGACAGCAATGTAATTTCACTAATTTTGATTGGAGGGGGATGAGACAGACATTCAGCTGTGTCGTTCTCTTAAGAGGCAATAATACTTGAGCCTTTGACCCTGAGTAGGAGTCCTTTTTTGGGTTCATGAAGTAATTAATCCATGTGCAAGGCGCCTTTCATACACAGAATTGACACGTTCCCTTTTTCATGATTACTCTACCTCCCAGTTAACTCCGGGCAGTTGTTAACTTCAGACATGGAATCGAATCCCAGGTTCTGTGAATTAACAGTAAATAGGCCAAAGCCTTCTGGAAAGTGAGAGGTGAACCCATAAACTCACATAAATAGCATTCACTTAATTAATGTTTAGTTTATCTTTCTGATCACTATGTATTTTTAAAAAACATAGTTACTAAAAATGTTTTTCAGAAATCAGTCTATTTATGGAAAGTGCTAATAGAACTTGTTAACCTTTCAGACTTTAACTGAAATGCACCAGTTGGCCGAGACTGTATCCACTTTATTTTGTATGTTACTTGCATTCATGACGCTCAATAAACAGTCACTGGAAGTAGTGCGAGCGGTCTCGTATGCTGATTCCGTGTGCACCCACATGCCGGTTTGAGGGCGGGGCTCATGGGGGAGAAATCCAAGCTGAACACAGCGTCTGAAGTAAATTCCAAGGGTTGTGTAGGTGGGTTCTTCAACCTAGGACTGAATGGTCACTACCTTACATGACTAATCCTTCCACAGCAGTGTGCAGGTGTCCAAAGGCTATTTTTCCCCTGGGAAGAGGTGCTTCCACAAAACTGTAGTGATGCTAATACCATCTTAGTGAAGCAAGACGAATTACAAGAGGATTTGTGTTAAAATAGGATTTGACTTTTAAAGAAAAACAACCCTCGGGGTGCACGGGGCCAGCTCAGTGAGGAGCTGCAACTCTTGATCTCGGAGTCATGAGTTAGACCCAGTGTTGGGTGTGATTACTTAAGAATATAAATAAAATCTTAAAAAAACCCCACAACTTCAGATTTTGTTCCCCTTATAAAAATGAAGTGAGGTAAACTTGTATTTTTTCTAAAGTTGTAGTCTTTTATATTCATAATAGGTGAGATGCTAATTGTTTTAGACCAGTTTCTCAGGACTACATCAGAGAACAGGGAGGAAGTAACAACTGGCATTAAGATTTTAGGTAGTATTGCTTAGCGGTAAAAAAGCAGTTATAAAATAGGATAGAGTATAAGCCTATTTATAGATGTACTTAAGCATATTTAGATACACATCTAGAATATAGTAAGATGATGGGGAGGGTGTTTACCAAAATGTTGACAGTGGTTCCCACTGGATAGTGGTATTAATTGCTGTTTTAATTTGGAGAGGACATTAATGTGATTGCAGTGTACCTAGTTTTACGGCAGTTTGCTTTATTGTGCTTCACAGATGCTGTGTTTTTTACAAATAGGTTTGTGGCAACATTGCTTCAAGCACTGTTTTCCAACAACATTTGCTCACTTTGTGCCTGTGTCATATTTTAGTAATTCTCACGAAATTTTAGACTTTTTCATTGTTACTGTATTTAATATGGTGATCTACCTACCAGCCATTTTCCCATCTCTCTCCCTCTCCTTGGGCCTCCCTATTCCCTGAGACACAACAATATTAAAATCAGGCCAATTAATAACCATATAGTGGCTTCTGAGTGTTTAAATGTCCATGTGTCTATTGATGGAAACTGTGTTGCTTCCATGTGTTGGCTATTGTAAATAATACTGATAGAAACGTCAGGGTGCATGTTATCTTTTCGAATTAGCGTTTTCATTTTCTTTGGGTAAATAGCCAGTAGTGGAATTACTGGATCGCACGGGAATTCAATTTTTTGAATTATTGTAAGGAGCTGAGGGGATTCTCTCTTGAGCCTATTTATATTCATTTATATTCAAGGAACCTCCATACTGTTGCCCACAGTGGCTGCACCAGTTTGCGTTCCCAGCAGTGCACAAGGCTTCCCTTTTCTCCTTTTCTCCACGTCCTTGCCTACACGTATGTGTTATCTTTTTGATACTAGCCCTTCTGACAGGTGTGAGGTGATACCTCATTGTGGTGTTGATTTGCATTTTCCTGATGAGTGATGTTGAGCATCTTTTCATGTGTCTGGTGGCCATCTGAAGGTCTTCATTGGAAAACTCTATTCGGATCTTCCACCCATTTTTAACAGATTTTTTTTTTCTATTGTGTTACTGAGTTCTTTATTATAATTTTGGATAGTAACTGTTTATTGGATAGGTCATTGGCAGATATCTTCTCCCATTCAGTAGGTTGCCATGTCTCATTTTAAATCAAAAGCTAAAAATGACTAAGCTTAGTGAGGAAGGCACATAGAAAGCCAAGAAAGGCTGACAACTAGGGCACTTGTGCCAAACGGGCCAAGTTGTGAATGCAAAGAAAAAGTTCTTGAAGGACCCTGAAAGTGCCATCCTAGTGAACACATGAATGGTGAGAAAGCAAAACAGCCTCATTGCCGATATGGAGAGAATTTAGGTGGTCTGGATAGAAGACCGAGCCAGCCACATTTCCTTAAGTCAAAGCGTAATCCAGAGCTTTAATCCTGTGAAGGCTGAGAGAGGTGGGGAAGCTGCAGAAGAAAAGCTGGAGTTAGCAGAGGTTGGCTCACGAGGTTTGAGGAGAGAAGCCGTCTCCGTAACATCGAAGTGCAAGGTGAAGCAGCAAGTGCTGATGGAGAAGCTGCAGCAAGTTACCCAGAAGATCTGGCTCCGATCATCAGTGCAGGCAGCTACACTAAACAATAGGTTTTCAGTGCAGATGAAACAGCTTTTTTTTTTTTTTAAGATTTTATTTATTTATTTGCGAGAGAGAGAATGAGAGACAGAGAGCATGAGAGGGAGGAGGGTCAGAGGGAGAAGCAGACTCCCTGCTCAGCAGGGAGCCCGATGCGGGACTCGATCCCGGGACTCCAGGATCATGACCTGAGCCGAAGGCAGTCGCCCAACCAACTGAGCCACCCAGGCACCCCAAAACAGCTTTCTTTTGGAAGATGCCATTTAGGACTTTCATAGCTAGAGAGAAGTCAACGCCTGGCTTCAAAGCTTCAAAGGTCAGGCTGTCTCTGTTAGGAGCTAATGCAGCTGGTGACTTTAAGTTGAAGCCAGTGCTCAATGACCATTCTGTACACAAAGACATCGGTTTACAACATGGTTTACTGAATAGTTTAAGCCCATGGTTGAGACCTACGGCTCAGAAAAAAAGCACTTCTTTCAAAATAGGACTGCTCATTCAGAACGTACCTGGCTACCGAAGAGCTCTGATGGGGATGGACAACATGACTCGTGCTGTTCTCGAGCCTGTGAACACCCACTCTGCAGCACAGGAATCAGGAGTGTTTTTACTTTCAGTCTTACTGTTTATGAAATGTATTTGTAAGGCCAGAGCTGTCCTAGACAGTGATTCCTGAGACGGATCTGGGCAATGTAAATTAAACCTTCGGGAAAGGATTCGCCATTCTAGATGCCATGAACAACATTCATGATTCATGGGAAGAGGTCAAAATATCAGTGTTAACACGAGTTTGAAAGACGTTGATTCCAGCTTTCAAGGAGGACTTTGAGGGGTTCAAGACTTCAGTGGAAGAAGTAACTACGGATGTGGTAGGAATAACAGAACTAGAAGTGGAGCCCGAGGGGCTGCCTGGCTGACTTAGTCAGTCGAGCATGCAGTTCTTGATCTTGGGGTTGTAAGTTCAAGCCTCATGTTGAGTACAGAGATTACTTAAAAATAAAATCTTAAAAAAAAGTGGAGCTGTGTTGCCACCTCATCAAACTTGAACGGATGAGGAGCTGCTGCTTATGGATGAGCAGAGAAAGTGGGTTTCTTTAGATGGAATCTACTCCTGGGGCAGATGCTGTGAAGACTGTCGAAATGACAAAAGATTGAGAAAATTACATCAACAACTTAGTTGGTAAAGCAACAGCAGGGCTTGAGGACTGACTCCAGTTTGGGAAGAAGTTCTGTGGGTAAAATGCTATCAAACAGCAGAGTATGCTAGAGAGAAAGGAAGTCCACCGATGTGGGCAAACTTCATTGATGCCTTATTTTAAGAAATTGCCATGGCCAAGCCAGCCTTCAGCAGCCACCACACATGATCAGTCAGCAGCCATCAACATCCAGGCAGGACCCTCCACCAGCAGAATGATCGTAACTTGCTGTAAGCTCAGATGATGGTTAGCACTGGTTTCGTTTTTAAAGATTTCATCTATCTGACACAGAGCACAAGCAGGGGGAGCAGGAGAGGGAGAAGCAGGCTCCCCGCTGAGCAGGGAGCCCGACGCGGGGCTCGATCCCAGGAGCCTATAGTCAGCGGACTACAGTATAGTGTAAACGGAAACTTTTATATGCCCTGGGAAACCACAAAAATTTACTCCGCTCACTTTATTGCAGTGGTCTGGAACCAAACCTGGAGGATCTCCGACCTATGCCTCTACTACTTTCACACCATCGAGTTGAAAAATCGTAATTCCAGCCATCATTAGGTTGGGGACTGTCTGTACATTAATTAGGTATAAAGAAGAGAACTCGAACTCAAACTTTATAATGCAGTTCGTTTCCAAAATATCCAGATCGTAACTTTCTGTAATTTGCTGGCCCAGGGTGGTTCTGAGTCTGGGCAGATGAACTTAAAACTTTGTATGAATCAAAGTATTTAAAGACATAGGATTCCCCACTGTTCCTTAATGGAAAATGAGCCAAGCAGAGACACCAGTGATGCTGAGGAAGCAACCAGATGTATAAAGACGGCCAACATTAATGCAGTGATTAGAGCTGTCTGGTGAGAACAAGAAAGGATAGCCCCTCTGGACAAGGCAACTGGGCAGCCATGTTTGTACAGTGAGGTATGTGATATCCAGAGCCAATTTATTTCTCACGGGTCAAGAACAAACCATATTAAGTAAAATGGGACAATAAACAAGAAACATGCCAGGCTAACTCTGGGTAAATATGAGAGTATTCTCTACATAGTATATGAAGTAAATATAATTAAGAAAGAATAGACTACAGGGGCGCCTGGGTGGCTCAGTCGCTAAGCGTCTGCCTTCAGCTCAGGTCATGATCCCAGCATCCTGGGATCGAGCCCCGCATCGGGCTCCCGGCTCAGCGGGGAGCCTGCTTCTCCCTCTCCCACTCCTCCTCTGCTTGTGTTCCCTCTCTCACGGTCTCTCTGTCAAATAAATAAATAAAATCTTTAAAAAAAAAAAAATAACAGACTACAGCTACAGTGGAAGAAAAATGGGCTTGAGTTTGAGAAGTCTCCTCCCTGGCTAGTTGCTATGTCACTATTTTTTATGTCTTCTATTTTTTTTGTTTGGTTTGGTTTTTTGTTCTGTTTTTTTACATTTAAAATTGTTAAATAAGCCATAATTCTGGAATAATTTCTAAGGCATAAATGATTGTCCGTTTAAATGAAAATGCAGTTCATGGTTGTATGGAGGATAGACATTTATTCACAGTGAAAACACACGTACCCAGAGTGAATGTCACAAAATACAAAGAGTACCACCCAGTCTGGTGAGCTCACTATTGTTAAGCATTCTCTCATCCTGCACAGGTTCTCTCTCACTCATTTTCACCTTTTCTCCCTTTTTTATCTATTACCCAAGTTTCAGCTTAAAAATTAACAAATATTAATGCTTAACCTTTGAGCAGTAGTTACTAAGGGTAAAACAAGTTATCTGATCTTCAGCCCCAGGTATTTCAAAGCGGAATTATCTTCTAAAATAGAAAACAACAGTACATGACAGCAGCTATAACTTAAGTCAGTCAGTGAGATAAGGTTCACAGGTGCTGGGAAAAGAACTCAGAAGTACAGGTCTTCCACTGGACCGAACTTTAATCTGCATGTAGAGAGACATGGCCGTACATGTGTAAGGCTCGGCTTGAGTGCCAACATGAAATTCTCCCCTGTCTGTTCAGACTCTAGAAAACATACAAGTACAGAACTTGAGTATACATATAATCTAATTTATTGTTTCAGTTTCCCAGGCCAACTGGGTAAGAATTCCTGATTCTGAATGATAGTTCTCTGAATAGGTTTTTTTATTAATGTTGGAGATCGATACCTCACATAATTTAATTAGCAATACAGTGAATGTCCTCATAGGGAAATTCCTCATTTAACACTCCCTGATTAGGTGTTATAATTTTACACTGACATATAATGCAACTAAGAATTTTAAAGGAATACCAACCAACTTCTTTTCTTATGGGGTATTTCAGTAAATTGTTAATACATTTCAAATACTACTAATTGAAACTAATTCTATGTATTTTATTTAACAAAAAACCTGTAAGACTGACTTAATAACTGGCTCTGTGAAGCCTTACTTGGGTATATGGCAAGTTTGCGATCTAAAGGTAATTCACCTTTTGAAAAACTGATTTACTTGGTGATAAAGATATCCCATAGATGTTTACTACTTAATACTTCATCTGTAAATCTGCTTCTCTGTTACGATACACAGAATCAACTGCTATCTCAAAACGCAAGTTTGTCTGAAGGCATGCAGAGCCTTAATATTCTGGTACATAAAATTTAGTTCTATAATCCCTACTTGGAACGGTTTGGTTTTTCATGTAAAATTAATCACAGTGTTACTTGTTTGTGCAGGAATACTCCCTAATTATATAACACTTTTTTTTTTTTTTTTAAAGAACATGGCAACAGATAGCAACTGAATTCTAGAAAATATTTATCTGATAATTATAAGTTCTAAGTATTCTAAATTTACCCAATTTGAAGAGAATATTTATATTCTATAATAACTTCACCAATATCCAGGATTCCTTTATAACTTGCCCTATTCTTGCACAGGAATAAGATATGCAGGTATCTAGACCCAACAGCAGTAACACTGATATTATTTGGAAGCCTGGCCTGATGGCTGGTCTTTATATTAAATTCTGTAGGTCTCTAACTCTTGCTCTTCTCTAAATCTCCTAATCACATTGAACAGTGACTTATTGCATAGCATTCAACATAATTTCCAAAAAAGGTACTTTACAGGTAAGTCCAAACTTTATTTAAAACTGCATCTTAAATTTAACGATACCAAACAAAACAAAGGGAGGAAAAAAAAAAAATGAAGACAAAAGAAAAACAAAAAAAAAAAAAAAAAGGAAAGAAAGAAAAACAACCCCACAGTGTATCAAGGCTTCAATCTGTCCAGAATTCAGTTTCTGATGTTTTAAACTGCCAGGGGCAGAAATTAGCACACCTATCAAGAATGCAGTGTCAAACTAATTTACACTTTTATACAGATCAAAACATGTTTATTTAGTGCCATGTTCATATATGCATTGACTATGTAAAGCGAGTTAGATGAGCCTCTGAAGACATCTCATACGCTTTGGGCTCCCACTGTTTCTGAAAAACAGAATAATTAATGCACTATAAATTACTGAATTTTAAGACATTACTTACTAGAATTTATTATTGTCCTCATACATTAAAACTTTTAGCATAAAGTTATAAAGTGAGGGTTTCTGTTTGAAGATGGCAGACTGAACAGATACTTCCTGTCTCTTAAAACTCCACCAGAAAAAAAAAACTATGAAACTGACTAAATGCCGACCAAGAAGAGTAGCTATGAGGGAGAGCAGGCCCGGAGACAACAAATCCCTGGAATGCTCAAAGCAGATGGAGGTGCAAGGAAGGGGGGCGGGGCTCAGCCTGGACCCACTAGGAGGGACGCAGGTGAGGTTAGCTGAAGGTTTGATATTTAGTCTGCCCTTCTCTTCACCCATTTCTAGGAAAAACAAAAATTGATGAATTGATAAAGAATAACAAAAAGAAAATCTCTGATTCTGATGCAAGACACATTCTCCTCTGAGTGGCCCAGGGGTTGTGCTATTAGATCCATAAAGAAGGAAATCTGGGATTATCACTTGACTCTGCAGTGAGTCATGTTTACACAGAATGGTCTTCAGAAAAAGTAAAGAAGTTTTAACTATTACAGTTACAAAAAGGTATGTTGGGTTTTATAACTTTAATGTAAGAAGATGAGTAAAACTGAATAGAGAAAGCAGAAGAAAAAGGGAGTGGCAGCTGAGTAATGACCAAAGTTGATGGAACTATAAAACATATATATTTAAAATAACAAAGGTAGCACAGAGAAAAACCAAAAATAATAGTGAAAGGATAGGTCCAAATGCTCACTTTTCATAGGGAAGACAAGAGATGTCTGAATTTTTTAAGTTAAGAAAAATTATATCATTTAGAGATACAAAGGGTCTCATCCAAAGGAACTAAAAACCAATAGTTAAAAGAAATGGGCTCCCGCCAGTTTATCATGAATTCTTTTGTACCTTTCCTTCTTAAAATTGTGCTTCTGTTACCTTGCTAAAACTCAAGATTTTAAAAACAGAAATAAATTACCTGATAGTATCACTTTATAAATTAGGCAACAGATCTAGACTTTTTACAGAATTATGCTTCCCTTCCAATATTTGGATTAAATCTTCCAAGTACTAGTAGTAGATTTAAAAAACAAACTGATGGTATCAAGGTTCATTAATTTTTCAGTATGATATGGTGTAACTCTTACCGGGTTCCTTTAGTGTCTGAGAATTCCCAGCTAATTCTTCAACCTGCATTTCACATAGTATTTCACCAGATAAATGGTTTTTCTGTTCTTCTTCTACCATTTTCTTTCTTAGATCTGCCTTTGGAATGAAGAAAAAACTGAAAATCAGTTTTCATCCCAGTAGTATTTGTCATATAAAGACAAGTTTAATTAAAGAGAGCAAAATACCTCTGAATATATTGTCAGTTTAAGTGGTAAATCTTCAACTTTCACAAAGTCTTCTTCATCAGATTTTTGACTTATGTTACCAGATTCTGCTTCCTGTAAGATAAATTATATTTAATGAAGGCAATCCACTCTATCTCTGGATCTAAGTCTTTAAAGTCATCCATGCCAAGGATAAAATGGATTCGTATATACAAGCGTACATCAGTAATTCTGTCCTATCTGGTTTTTTTCTGTGTTCAGCTCTATGAATAAAGCAAAGCTGGAGTGCACAGGAAGGGCCATGTACTTGTAGCTGTGGGCCATACTGCTGAGCGTTTCTGTCCCCATTTGAAAAAACAAAGAGCCAGCTTATACAGGTTAAAGGAAGAAACAGTAGTTACACTGAGGGCTAAAACCATCAGAACAACAACTCTGGTTTCCTGATAATGTTTACGGAACGCATCAGCGTGTATCCAGCAGAATTTACATACAAGCTTTCAGTATCAACTCCGTGGAAGCTGAGAAAGATGAGGTATGAATCTAATAACTCACTTTTGTGATCACTTCAGTGTCTAAAACTTGAATTCTTTTATTCTCCTAGTTCTCCTTTCTGATTTTTAATAGTACCATTTTACCAATTACCCAAGTAGAAACCTTAGATTTTTCCTCCTCTTTCAACATTTCTCACCCATCTCTCTCATTAAGCTTGTACTTGGTTCCTATGGTAAGGGAACCTCCTAATGTAGCATCCTTGACAACAGTCATCAGTCATCAGATTCATCTTCAAAAACCCTGACTTTGGCCATTTGACTTTCTTGCGCAAAGCCCTTCAGTAGTGTCCCCTGCCTAAATTTCAAATTCAAGTCCCTCTATAATCAAACTTTAAGTTAATTTCACTTGACTGCCTCCTAGAGCAACTCTATGCACTCATTAAATGACAGTAAGAATAAGTCTAACAGGTAACTTTCAGAGTTGTAAATGGTAATTTCACTGTTGGTGAAGCCATCAAAATGGTTAAATTACTCTTTCTAGTAATGGTTTTGAAATATTATAGGCTTCCTTTCTGAGAAATTAGGAAATCATAATTGTAACTCTATCTTTAGGAAGAAAACTAATGTTAATTAAAAAAAAATGAAACACTCTATTTAGATCTAAAAGTACATTGTTATAAATTCCTCAATTTTTGCCAACAAGAGAAAGTATATAAAACGCAATCCAAGATCCAAAATATAACCTACATGCTATAAAATTAAAGTGAAACAAAAACGTCCAGAGTAAAACTCAGCTTACGTACCTACATCCTAAGTACAGATTTGCTACCATATATTTCCGTCATTTACGGTAAGGAGTCTACTGCTGTCAAATCGTAAACTTTTAGGTTTATCAAAGATTTATGAAATGTTCTAAAATTGTTGAGATGTCAAGCCTGGGCACTGTAAGAGATTAATGATGATTCATACATCATGTGTTCGGGTCTGACACTGAACTCTCTCAAGGTTGCCACCTAAAACTCAAAATCTGGGTCATAAACTTATAAAAAAGTAGAACAGCTTTTAGGTTTTGATATATGATCATCTTAATTCACTATCACCCTTCTGTTCAAGTGTAAACTAAGTTTAACTAAGAAATTTTTTTTGGCAGTTTCTAAACACAAACACAAACAAACCTAAACACAGTCTGTGTTTACAGACTGAAAATGTTAACCTGAAAAGGAAGAAATCCGCATAGAAATGAAATGTAGATGATACATACATAGTCATTCACTAACACCGGAGATTCAGTATCAGGACTTCCAGCCAGAGAGCTCTCAGGAGTTTCCTGAGCAGATTTAACTTCTTTGACTGTAGGCACCAAGGTTTCAATTTCAGTTAAAGGTAAAGGCAAAGGGTTAGGCTGTTTAGATGAATCAATGGTAGTGAGAGAGTCCTTCTGGACAGCGCTATTTAAAGGTTGCTCGTTTTCCAAGATATTGAGGTAACAGGGTTTCAC
>NC_138370.1:16635103-16709201 GCF_054177405.1 Leptonychotes weddellii
TTCCAGCCAGAGAGCTCTCAGGAGTTTCCTGAGCAGATTTAACTTCTTTGACTGTAGGCACCAAGGTTTCAATTTCAGTTAAAGGTAAAGGCAAAGGGTTAGGCTGTTTAGATGAATCAATGGTAGTGAGAGAGTCCTTCTGGACAGCGCTATTTAAAGGTTGCTCGTTTTCCAAGATATTGAGGTAACAGGGTTTCACGGGAGTGCTATCTTGGTCATCTGTCATCAAAAGAAAGTCTCAACTTTAGTGTAATGCAACAGTTGTTAAATTCACTATTATACCAAATAGTATGTATGAGTGAGTAATCAAGACCTTTAAGACTCAAAAGACAACTACAAATTTTTCTTATCAATGATTCCTAAAACTAGTTGATCAGATTCGTCTGGGAATGTTTTAAAAATCAAATTCCTGAAATCCACCCAATTTCTAATGAAGTATGATATTCATGAGTAATACCCAGGAATGGGTATTTGAAAAAAATCCCCCATGTTTGTATCTAAAGAGGTTTTCTTTGAAGACTTTTTCTGTGTGTTTAATTATTTGTCAGCTTTGCTTGAGCAGCTGTTTGCAGAAACAAAGCCCTCGTGTTTTCTATAAAGGATTTAGGGGAAGAAGAAAAGACATACCTCAGGTCCAAAATACCTTCAAACTTACATTAGCTAAGAATTTAGATTTTTTTTTTTCTTTAGCTTTTAAGCACATAAAGGGCACTTTAAATAATCTTAAAATTGATTTCTTTAGATTTAGATTTCTTGCCTTTACTAGTAGTGGGTTCTTGTTCTGATGAGAAATTTTTGCTTTCTCCTGATTTTTCAAAGCCATGTTGTAGTACCTAGAAGGAAAAAGTGATGTCTTAATAGCAGGGCCTAAAATATATGGCCATTATATAGGAGATGGTTAGGAGTGTATAGTGTCTGTCCAACCTGAGACCTTCATACAAGGGAATTTAAAAATATCTTCTGAAAGTGTTTCAAGAAGGAGGCTGTAGTTGAAACTTTAAGATGGCTAAGTAAAATGTTTCATTTTCTTCTTAACCTCAAAATAATAGAGAACTAGAGTATTACGGATTCCACTATTTTTTTAAATTTTCTTTTTTTCAAATCACACTCTATCTTGAAAGAAACTAAAAGATACCCATTTATATGTAGATGTTAAGTGAATGGAAGAAGAACTGACCAGGAGGGGAGAAAGATAAAGCCAAGTGTCTTCAGCAGGAGGAGAAAACAAAATCAGATTCACCTCATGCTTGGAAGAGGAATACAGCGGTGGATGAAAAGAGGGTGGTGCTGGTGGTTCTCTGAAGCTGTTAAAAGAAAATGCAAACATCGAGGTTCCCTCCCCCAACTTTAACAGAAAATGGGAGATTTTGGTAAAACTGAACTAGTGAGCCTCAGACCTGGGGGTTGCCAGGGGTAAGGGTGGGGTGCAGAAAGCACAGATGAGGACAGGATAAAATGTCATGCTGAAAACAGAAGGATTCAGCCCAAGTCTGTATAGTGATGGGACCCTCAGCACCACTCCCACATCGAGCTCCTGAACACAGGCAGCCAAGGAGGTATAAATACCTCCTCCCCGGCAAGAGGAGAATGGAAGACCCTTCTTTGGAGAAACAAACCACCCCAGAGAAAAGACCAACAGGTATTAACATTTGGGATTTTCTGTCAAAAAGCTATCTACCCAGGCGCCCTACAGTGAAACCCAGAACAACCCCAACCGGCTTTCTGGTGTATAATTTTTTAGCATTAACACTGAAGGTACCACAGACATTTGAAGAAAGCCTCCAGGTGGGTAAGAGAAGACAGTGCTTCTTTTAACTAATAGCATGCTATAAAAAAGTAATCAGAAAATAATAGTATTTAGAAATTAAAAATATGACATTCATGTAAGTTATTAGTCAAAGAAATCTCCCAGAAAGTAAAACAAAAAGAGCAAGGGGACGATAAAAGGAAGAGAGAAGAAAATCAGAAAATCAACCCATGAGGGCTAATGATGTCTGATAATATTAATTCCAAGAGGAATGAAAGGATAAAATGGTGGGGAAGCAATACAAAAAAAGAAAATTTACCAAAATAAAGGACATGGTTATTGACTGCTTACAGACCCACTGAGTACTCAGTAGTGAACGAAAAAAGACACACAACAATGTCTATCACTGTAACACTTCAGAACTCCAGGGGGGAGAGCTCTAGTGTGGGCAAGAAAAAAGAATACAAAGAATCAGAACTGAAAAAGGCATCAGCCTTCTCAGCAGAGGCACTGAAATGTTTCAACATGGAAGAATTTAAGATTTTCTTAGACCTATAAAGTCTCAAAATATTTATCTTTCATGCACTCTTTCTCAGAGAGGTACTAGAAATGTGCTCTACCAAAATGAGGCAAAAGGAGGACAAGACTGGATTCCAGAAACAGATGGAATAAATGACAAAGGGGATTCCCAGGCTGCTAGCTAGTGAGCAGGTCTAATGAAGAGCAAAGCCAGGATGGAGCAGGAAGGACAAACTGACAAACTGGTACATGCAGAAAAGTCCCCTGAGAAGTTTATACAGCTGTTGTTGGGCAGAACAAAGACTTGGGTATGTGGTCAAAGAAAATCAGGCAAATAAAAAAATGGAGACAATTATTAATTTCAAGTGAAAAAAATGTATGAGACTAAGCAATAAACAGTATTTGCTTAGTTCAACAGTTGGTAATATTTATGTAGTTTGTTTAGATCTACGGTTAAATGTAGATTTAAGCAAAAGATACAATTAAATGAGGATAGGATTAATATAATTAAATGAGGAGTAATTAAGTGACCTAAAAGTCTTCACCTACTGTAATAGGAAGTCAACAGAGAATGTCATACTATTCAGAAATAGAGAGTTATGTAACCAAAGAAATCATACAAAGTGCTACCTATGGGACAAGATGAGGTGGAGGTAGGAAAGGGAATGATTTTTATTATATACTGTTTCCATGTATGACTAGGAAATACATAAAGATACATGAAAAATCCAGATCTTCTAGGTAGGCTGACCCCCCACCCCCCCAAAAAAAGATTAAAGTGCTTTATATATAAGCACTGCTAAATATAAAAATAAACTAGTGTTTGATTGAGATTTCAGTAAGGATATTAAAAAGATTTGTTTATTCATGAAAACGAGAATAGGGAAGCTGTAAATTCTGACATCCTCAAAAAGGATCTGCCTTCAGGAGTTAAAGAAGACTGGGGAAGATGTGCTAGTGTGGACTGGAATACCTGATCATCGTGTTCAGTTTCTTCTATAGCTTCGGTGTTAGCCTGAAGTGAAGTCTGGACGTCCACAGGTCCCTCTTCAAATTCTTCTATTTCTTCATCCTCATTCTCATCTTCTCCACTTCCATAATTAGTCAAAGCCTGAGTTTCAGCTTTGGACAAGTCTAAGTTGATTAATACACAGTTTTTAGTAAATTTTCAGCACTAAATCTTAAGAGCTGCTACCAGGTACTGCATTCCTGCATTGCCCAAGTCCTTTACATACAATATCTGAAAGCTTCCGAACAGTAGGCAGTAGAACACTGTGGTGCAGAAAGGACAGGGCATCTGGTCAGGGCCACACCAGACCGTTCAGAGTTGTTGGACACCTAACTCTACATTCACTACAATCCACCCAAATGTTGGGATAAGTGACTGATAAAGAGCCAACATATAAACCCAGTACAGAGCCTTTACACTTACTAATAGACACCGGACATTCTTCACTTTCTTCATCTTCCTCTTGATCAGAAACATCCGATCTCACATTTTTGGGACCGTCATCAACATACATCTCAGATGTCTGAGTCTGCTTAACTGTTTCAGTTTCATCCTTGTCCTAGCCACAAATACACGTAATGAATTCCTTAAAATACATTTTAAAAGGTATACAGTAAGCTCATCACAAAAATAGTCATGATCTAATAAAAAATACAAAAAGTTGTTATTTTTAAGAGAAAATAAAATTTTGTCAGAAGAAAGGCCATTTGATGATAAAGCTTTCTCTCAAACATTAAGGTAAAAGCTATTAAAGTTATTTATCTTTTGTCCCAAAAGCACTGTTTTTAGGCACAAATTAATTAGCCACTTACTTTGTCTTCATCATCAATTTCTCCAACAGGTGAGCCATGATCTCCTTCAAGAATCCTTTTGGCCTTATGAGCAAATTAAACAGAATTCAGGGGTGACCTTTCAGCATTATACTTACTCAGTAACTTTAACAAATGCTGCAGTTTTTGACCACAGTCCAAAGAGTTGAATGCTTTTTTAGAAATGCAAATTCAACTCTTCCATTGAAATCTTTTAAATTAGCCAAACAAAAATCAACACTGCTTACCAGACATCTCCCTGAATAATGAGCATCTCAAATTCATTAATTCCAGAACAAAAACCTTGACTCCTCCCTCCCCAAACCCCAGCCTCCTTCAGTCTTCCCAATCTCAGTAAATGGCCCTTCATGTACCCCATGCACAAGTCAGACACCAGGAAGCAGCCTGGACTCTACCTGTATTATCCACATCTAAACCCTAAGAATGCCTCATTGACTCAGTCGTCAAAATGGATCTGCTGGTGCGCACTCGGAGCTAAGTCACATCATTTCCTACCTGCACTACTGCCAAAAGTCTTAAAACTCGTCTCTGCTTCTATCTCCTCTCCTACATTTCTTATACAACACGGTATCTAGACCGATCTTTTTACTGCACATGAGATTATGTCCCTCCTCTATTTCAAAATTTCCCATGGGTTTCCATCATGCTTAGAATAAAATCAAATAGAAGGTCCTTACCGCTGTTGCTAAGGCCCCATAGTTTGGCCTTACCTACCTAGGTGACCTCATCTCCTACACTCTCACCTCTGATGAGGTGTTCCTGCTACCCTGGCCTTCTATAGGTTCTCCAAACTGCTCAACCCTGTCTCAAGAGTCTTTGAACTTAGTTCTCTCTGCCTGGAATGTTCTTCCCTTTCATCTTCATTATAAACTCCTTTCTTGCCTTAGTTCATACTTCACCCACTCAAACAGCCTCACGAGACTGCCTATCTTAAAGTAGTCTTTCCAATCATTTATTATGGTTTTACTCTGTTTTATTTTCTTCAAGCTCTTGGCAATGACTGAAATGATCTGAAACCTATCTATATCTAGAGTGAAAATATTAAGAAAAGTGTGAAATGGATGGCTTGACTTTTATCTACTTTAGATTTCAGGGAGAAAGGTTACCTCTTTCTGTTTTGGGTCTTGACGTGCCTTCTCATGATTAGAGAGTCAAGAGGAGGGAAAGGTCTAAGAGAGAAACCTTCTGGTATGCCTCAAGTTGAGGGGAAGAATCCCATCCAAGTTCATATGTGATCAAACTAATTTAATAAGGTATAAGAAGCTACTGAGATGTGCAACCAAAGTCCTAACTTGTAAACAAGCATGTGTGTTGGTTGGGGTGATAAATACACCTGGCAGATCCGAGATCTGTCAGGGTTGAAAGAGCTACTGCAGACAGCTGGTCAAGGACAGGATCCCAGTCCTCCTCTCCTCTCTGGAGACATGAGTGACAACAATGTAAGACAGCTGATAATTCCTGTCACCAATTCCTGTCTGCATTCCTGATCTTTTAGCCAGTGCTGTCACATCTGAGATTCAGTATGTGGCTAGCATATGTACTGATTTAGGTAATCTGATTAATTGCTATTACTTAGAAAATATGTTAGCTGAGGTCAAGTATGGTTTTAGTTAATAATGATCAAGCAATATATTTTAATGCTAATTATAACTAGTCCTAAATTCAAAATGAATGTCATTTACCTCTTTGGCATAGGACTGTATCACTCCAGCTGCTTCTATTTTCCTTTTGCACCTCTGTTTGACAGTTATACTATTGTTATCCAAATCTTGCATGAGCTTGAAGAAAGCCAATTCATTAAACAACACTTCAGATATCTCTACGAGAAGATCTTCTCCACAGTCTTTCAGTTTTCTGCCAGCAAATTTTGCCAGTGAATCCTATTCAAAGATAAACCATGTAATTTTAAGATTATAGTAAACTTCAATGTGGGTAGAGCAATACAGAGGATTAACAAGTTTAAATTACAATACTCACCTAGGGAAAAACAATTTTATTATTTTTAGTATGAAAAAAGCTAAAACTAATGGCTAAGATTACTACACAAAGAGTAATATTTGTTTTTAAAGATTTTATTTATTTATTTGAGGGAGAAAGATTGAGAGTGAGAGAGCATGAGCAGGTAGAGGGAGAAGCAGGCTCCCCACTGAGCAGGGAACCCGATGCGGGACTTGAACCCAGGACCCTGGGATCATGACATGAGCCAAAGGCAAACGCTTAACCGACTGAGCTACCCTGGCATCCCATTCTTTTTTTTAAAGATTTATTTATTTATTTTGAGAAAGAGAGAGAGAGAATGAATGAGCAGGGGGAGGAGCAGAAGGAGAGGGAGAGAATCCCAAGCAGACTCCCCAATGAGCATAGAGCCCTACATGAGGCTTGATCTCAGGACCCTGAGACCATGACCTGAGCAGAAACCAAGAGTTGGGACATTTAACTGACTGAGCCACCCAGGTGCCCAAGATAGTAATATTCTTTAGTGATACTAACCTAAGTAGGAATCATGCCAGTCTCCTCTAAAGAGTATACAAAACGAAAAGAACAGGGCAGGTGATCATCCATAGATTTAGTCCCTAATTAATAGAACTGGTGGCCACAAATGAGTAAATCAGGGGATACATATTTACCACAGTGAGAAGCTGAGGTGCCCAGGAGGAAAATACAAAGTCCTCCCTTTCTCAATGTTAACATCAGAGTACTTCTCAAGTTCCCCCATTTTATATAAGCCAGGCAGTCATTCTAATTTAAACTTTTTCTTCAGAATCAATTTAAAAGCAAATGTTAGTCCTACTCAAGTTGAAATACAGCATCATCAGATAAATAAGTCAGCTATATTCTAGACATTTTTTATAAAACTGCATTTCTTTTTCTTCCTAAAAATATGAACTATGCATTTTGAAAACCAGCAAACAACTATGTTCTGTGTCTCCTCCCTCCAAAAAACCACCTCATCTAGCATAATTGTGGAAGAAGTACAAATGTGGCTGCCTCATAAAAAAAAAAAAAATTCACTGAATAGGTTTCTTAGAGAAAAAAGTAGAAGATAGTATTTTAAGCTCTACCTCATGAAAAATTTTCAGTAGTCTGGGCAAGATTTACTGTCAACTAATCTTTATTCTTCTCTAGGTCCCTTTGTGGAAAAAAAAAAAAAATCAGGAATGGGATATAAGAAAAGCAGCCAGATTTTCTCAGAAAAAAATCTTATTTTCAAACTAATACTTTGGCATCTGTCTCAATTATGTAACAGTAGCCAAAACTGAGGGAGGATTGCACAGATCTTGAGAAACAATTATAAAGGATTTCTCTTTGAGCCTGATTCTGGAATGGAGTTATTTCTTTCTGTAGGAATAAACTAAAGTTTTTTTTTTTTAATATTTTATTTATTTATTTATTTGACAGAGAGAGAGTGAGAGCACAAGCCAGGAAACAGAGGGAGAAGCAGGTTCCTCGCTGAGCGGGGAGCCCGACATGGGACTCGATCCCGGGACCCTGGGATCATGACCTGAGCCGAAGGCAGCCGCTTAACCAACTGAGCCACTCAGGCGCCCCTACTTAAAGTTATAAAAACCTATTTATCTAAAAATTATCCTAAACATTTTTAAACTGCATAACAAGAGAGATGTCTTACAGTCCTTATAGATGTGTTAGTTACAATTAGATTAAATAGAGCCAGCATGACTTAAAACCTATTATTGAATTTATACTTTACCTTAATAAAAACAAAATGGAAAAGTATAGTGATGGAAATTTGCATCAAACCTCGGGTTTTAAAAGTTATTAATAGACAAAGTGATAATACTTTCTCTAAAACCAATTTAAACACAGGAATAGGAGGAAGTAAGGAACAGTTTTATGGGAAATTTTTGTAATAAAGATGAAAAGAAAAACATATTTCCTAGTTTGGAGTAATAATACACATCACTGAACTATCTCAATGGGAAAACAAATCAGTGTACTGAACTGTAAAGATGTTTATTATATGAAGTAAGGTATCCTTACTTAACAAAGGGATCCACCTCAGCACTATTAACATGCCACAGGATGTTAGTACCACCCACTTTCTACCTGTGTGACAAATGTCTGCGGGCATTGCAAAATTGCCCCCAGTTGAGAATCATGACCTTAACATTAATTTAAAGTTACTATTACAGCCTAAGAAGTCTCTACAATCAACAGATGGTTTCTGGTTTCTAAAACTTCCCACACCGGAAAAAAATTATTTTAGAAAATATCATAGAATATCATAGAATACTTCCTAAACAACCTTGAAATGTTCTTACTGGGTAGGAGAAAAATCAAGACAAAATTTTATTATAGTTTGGCTAGGCCTTAGAGATGAGAGAGTCAAAGGAAGACATAGGCCCTAATACAATTTTTTTTTTAAAGATTTTATTTATTTGAGAGAGAGAAAGAGCAGGGGGAGAGTGAAAGGGAGAAGCAGGCTCCTCACTGAGCAGGGAGCCTGATGCGGGGCTTGATCCCAGGACCCTGAGATCATGACCTGAGCTGAATGCAGACGCTTAACAATTGAGCTACCCAGGCGCCCCATAATACAATATTTTTTTAAACCAGATAAAGGAATAACCTAAAAAGGTATTGAAATGTCATCCCCAATGGATACCAGAATGGACATTTATTTTAATAAATTGCATATTGCCAGAAAATGGCAAAAAAAAAAAAATCCCAACTAGAGGGTATATGTTGGTAAGTCATACAAGTATAAACTCTTACCTGTAATATACTTCCCAATTGTTTATGAAAGAACTTTACAAATTCTTTGCTCTCATCATTTTGCTGGGTGAGAGTCAAAACCATACGTCTTACTGAAGTTAGAAGTTGAGAAGAGCATACTTCATCCATGTGCTCCTGAGAAAAACCCTAGTTGGTTAGGATGTAAACTTACCTATTGTTTAAAAAATATTAGTTCACATGAGACTGTTTTTTCTTGCATAGATGCTACTCAACTTTCAGATACACATTTAGAAATATCTGTTCATAAGAGCCAAACTCCTGCACTACACATGTTAAGGGGTTTGTACCTTTTGACCCACCACAGCAGGTAACAGCCGGTAAAAAGAAACGAGCTGATTCAATACTTTTCATTACTTCCTTCCTGTATCTTAAGGGGAACTACTCATGCCCTCGTCACCATAGTGCCTGTCTCCCCATTTGCAGTTCAGTTCATTCCAACTGCACTCTTACAACTCACCTCATGCATCTTCAACCTCCGCTTTCTCAGCCCCATTCAGCATTATGGACATTCTGTGCAGTGCGGGAGGTTCAGCAGCACACTCGGGCCTCCACCCACTAGATGCCAAAAGCACCCTCCACTCTCCCAAGTCCTGAGAGCTAAAACTGTATGTAGACACTACAAAATGCTTTTAGGGTCAAAATTACCCCCAGTTGAGAACCACTGTCCTAACTTTCCGAACAAGCCTTTTTGGGCGTCTCCTCTTCTCCTTCATCTTCCTTTAGAAGCACGTGCAAACTACCTAATAATCCAAATCATGGTTCACTTTTGGAGGTGAGTCCATAAAACACCCACATCAAGTACCTCAAGGTTCTCATCCCTCTTCTGGGCCACTAAACTCATTTGGGCAGGTCTTCTAACCTTTACTCAGGTAAGTTCATGTTCTGATTTTTTTTCTATAGAAATGTATGAAGTGAGGTGGCTAAACTAGATGATTTCTAAGATTCCTTAAATTGAAGGAATTAAGTCGTTTTTTTAAAAAATCATGTGACAGAGCAGGCAGTTAAAAAAAAAAAAAAAAAAAAGGACAACAGTCCCTTGTCTTCAAGAGATCAAATACCAGAGGAAAAAGTCAGATACATGAACAATCAATCACTACATGCTATTCACTGTCCAACAGATGATACTTTTTAATTCCAGGGACTGTTTCTTATTTATCACCTAGCACAGTGGCCAGCTCACAGGAGACACTCATTACTTGCTGAATATACTGGTATCTTAAAAGCAGCACACACTAGGTTCTGCAAGGAGTTATGGTAGCATATTAGAAACAATAATTATCTCTGAAGAAAGGATATTTCTGCCAAGCAGAGAAAGAGTGAAGGAATTTTATATTTTCAATAATGACAACTTGTACAAAGGGCTGATATATGAAAATGCAATGGCTGGAACAGGAAATGCTGAGTAACCTGAAGTGAGTGAGTGAGTGAGGGGACCAGATGGAGAGTGGGGAGAGATGGAGCTGGGGAAGTATACGAGGTCCAGTAGTGAAATCTCTTGAAGGCTAGGGAGTCTGCTTAGTAAACATTCATTTCATGCCTACCATGACAAGCTGTCTAGGCAAAACATGAGGATCTGAATTAAGGTTATGCTATTGGAGAGAGGAAGGAAAAGTGACTGCTCTTAAGGGGAAAATCAATTTTGACTCACTGGTGATAGAGGGTATGAGAGTCAAGAAGTCTAGCTTAGGTGACTGGATATAATGCTGACATTAACAAAGAAGTTCTATAATCCTACCAAGAAAGTCAAGATTTGAAGTGAAATGAGACATAACAAAATAGTTAAAATCAGATCATTAGTTCTACTCATTTTGTTGGCCTCAAAAGCTTTTTGAAATGCTAAATTTAGTAAGTGAATATTTATGAGGGGCTATCAATTAAATCAGACACAAAATGGTAAAAGCAATAAAATTTCCTAACTGTAGATGACTGCATTCCCTAAGCATAAACCTAAATCATTTAGATTTGTTTAAACCTTAGAAAGTAACTGTACATAATAAATATTGCTAGCCATATACGTAATTTTACCAAAAAAGACATGCTTAAAAGTATTTATTGGATCACTCATGATAAAATAAAAATGTAAAACAAAAAAGGCAACACTTATCTATGCCTAAGATGAAAGCAAGTAACCGCTTACACAGTTTAAGTCAACTCACCTGAAGGAATGGTTTCAAACTCTCAAATATATCTACCCATCTATCTACATGAACATATGCACATTCTTACAACTTACAGGAGGTGAGTACATATTTTACAAATAACGGGAAATAAATTCACAGAATAACTGATGAAACTGATGTGTTTTTAGCTTTCTTTTGTTTACCTGTTATTTTCTGAATTTACTACAGTGAAGTCTTTTGTAAGAATTAAAGAACAAAACGCAAAGTATTTATTTTAAAAAAATTACTGCTTACCTTCAAAAAAGGAATGACTTCTTTCATAATGGCTTTAATTTGCCGGTCCAGCTGCTGAGTATCAATTCTAGGACATGGGACAGTAGAAACTTCGCTTACAGGTTGTTGTGAACCATGATTTTCAATAGGAGTTTCTATTTTTAAAAAGAAAATGATTTGTTAGCAAAATAAAGCCTGTGACATTATAAATACACATTTATTCAGAATTCTAAATATTAAAATCTGATGATTTTACGCTAACACAAAGGAGCATTTATGTAGTTTTAGCACCCTTAATGACTAAAAGAAAGTGGCAATAAAATTATTATATATCAGGTGGGGCTATACACTTTCTTTACATATGGAACTGTAGTTTCTGTACTTTTACTCAGCGGAAGAACACACCTTCTGAGTTAGTAACCGTACTCCTGGCGGCAGCACCATCCTTATCAAGAATCCTGCAGGTGCATCTTCTGTTTGGGCTACTTTCAGCCTCAGTCTTCATACGCTCGTATTCCCTCATTCTGGCTAAAGCCTGATCTAAGTGAATCACAGTGTTACCTACATATGAAACAGAAACATTGAGAAAATATAAAAGCAAACTTTATCATGTATTCCTCACAACATATTAAAAAAAACAAAAACAAAAAACGTCTAACTGTAGGTAAGGAAAAGTAGCTTTAACAAGTTCCAGACACTATACTAGTTTGGTGACTTGGCATACATTACTCTCTTAGACTCTGAGGTCCATATTGATTTCACTAGTCATCATACTGCTTCATGTAAAAATAAATCCCAAGATGTCACCCAAATTCTGAGGAAAAGGATCCAACTGAATATAAGCAAGTAATAAGGAAAATGCCTAAGAAAAAGATTTCCCAGTTTTCCTTTGTCCACTTCAGACAAAGTTAGTGAAGGATTTTGAGGAAAAAAATCAGTAAATGAAACAAAACAGATAGGACTCAAAACCATTTGGTAACTCAGAAAGGGGGAATAAACTCAAGGGGAAAGGGAGATCTTTCTCTGAAATGATCAGTTTAGACTTGACAGGTATTTACTCAGAAGGGAGCTAGGCTTAGAGTGCATGATAGTCAAGATAAGACAAAAGGAAGACTTACTGCTTTGGTAAAAGGTGTGTATCTAATAACAGGGCAAGGCTTGGCCCTTTTCTTTGTAGGCGGCCTTTGGAATTATCTAAATCTTGTTCTCATCATATGAACAAACACTAGAATAATAGGACTTAGATCCTTTTATCAACTGAGTGCCCTGGAGGTCTGAATGATTGAATCTCAGTTATCTCTTGATAGGCTACAGCCAGGAAAATGAATCGGTTACCTATACATTTTTCTTTTCCCTACTCTCCTTTCCAAGTCTGGGACTCTGGGTTTTCTTCTTCCCTTTGAGTTATACAACCCTCCAAGCTTCTGTTTTACTAATGACGAAAAAAAAAAAAGCACAATGCATCATGCACATTCAGTTACCTGGGTTTCTCACTAAAGATTATCTATGCTAAGAAATTTCAGTTATTGCAAATTATGAAGTGAATACTGTTATTGAAAATGTGATTGGATGAGGCCCTGATACCTCTGAATTTTTCCCATTAACTAGAAAACCTTAAAGGATGACCTTTCCCTTACAGGAAGGAAATTAACATTTCTTCAGTTCCTATTATACATGCTAGAAAATTCTATATATTTTTCAAAGAACATAGAGCAAGATAGGTAGGACTCCCATTTCCTTACAACATGTAATCAGAATGATGAGATGATTTGCCAAAGGCTAAAGAGTTAACAGGAGATTCCTGACTTTACACTGAGAGACTTTGAAGTCCAAAGTCTTTCCAACACATCTTAGCTTTTTTGGACTTTTGTTTCTTAATCAATGTAATTCAAAGACTGTATTAAAGTCATGTTCTAAGATTATAAAAAATTCTGCTTACCTAGATCATCTGTTGCAAAAGGCTCAAAATTTGAAGATACAGACATGACGCTAGCATTATCAGCATCATTTTGCTCACTTATTTTATGTGTTTCTCTCTCAAAGTTCTTCTCAAAAGTTTCCTAAGTTATAGTTTAAAAAAACAAATAAAAATCACTAATATTTCTTTTAAAAATTTTATGATGAAGATTAAAAATTTAACATAGAAACTAAGTATTTGCATAAAACTACATACTTAAAATTGGGATATAACAGAAGTTATTAAAGGTTGAACAGTCACAGAGAACATTAAAATATTAAATAATCTTGCAGAACATATGTCATTAAGTAGATAAAAATACACAGAGCCAGCTACTAATTAAATTCTAACTTGGAAAACTAAACATTTTAAATTATTTCTACACCCTCAGGGAAATTTTCCCATCTCCAAAGCCTAACAATTACTAGGACCTTACTATATCTGGTTTTATCAGAAGAAAAACATGACAGCATCATTCGTATTTTTTTTTTAATGAACTTTATTGAAATATAATTTACATACAACAGTGCACCCATTAAGTGTACAGTCTGATGTTCTAAAAATATATATATATACACCCATGTAACCACTTTCCCTAAAGATAAAGACCATTTCCATCAGCCCAGAAAGTTCCTTTGTATCCCTCTGTAGTCAGTCTCCACTACACCCCGCTCGTAAGATTTCTATCACCACAAATCAGCTTTTCTGGCTCTAGGACTTGATATATAAATGGAACCATTCAGAATATACTCTTCGGTGTCTGGCTTCTTTTCTTTTGCTCAATAGGCTTCTGACATTAATCCATGTTGTCATGTGTTTCAGAAGTTCATTATTTCTGAATGGCTGAATAGTATTCCATTGTAAGGATATACCATATTTTGTTTATCCATTTATCTGCTGATGTTCCGGTTTGAGGCTATCATGACTAAAGATACTATGAACATTAAAATACAAATGTTTTTGTGGACAATATGTTTTCATTTCTCTTGGATGAATACCTAGAAGAAAAATCCCTTGGTCACATGCCAAGTTTAGGTTTAACTTCTTTTAAGAAATGGCCAAACTGCTTTCCAAAGTGGTTGTACAATTTTATAATCCCATAAGCAGTGTGAAAGTTCTAATCGCTCTACATTCACACCAACATTTCTTACTGTCAATCTTTTTAATTTCAGCCTTTCTAGTGCATGTGAGGAAATTTCTCATGTGGTTTTAATTTGCACATTGGCCACCATTTATAGATCTTTCTTTTATGTAGTGCCTGTTCAATCTCTTGCCCCTATCTTACCGAGTTGTTGGTCTTATAATCAAATTGTCAAAGTTCTTTATGTAGTCTGGATTTGTCATTTATATAGTCATTATCAGATATGTGTACTAAAATTATGTTCTCGTAATGGTGTCTTTTGAAAAGCAGAGGGATTTTATTTTTAATCAAGTCTAACTTATCATTTTTTTCTTTTATAGTTAAAGCTTTGTGTACCCTAAGAAATTTTTGCTTATGTTAAATCAAGAAGATTTTCTTTTAGAAGTTTTCTAAGTTTTAGCCTTTTCAGGACTTTAATTTCAAAATAATTTCTGTGTATAGTGTGATTAAGGGGAATCTCACATTCTAAAACTCATTTCACAATTGTGTTCTTTCTCCTAGCTATTAATCTTTTAAATTTTTCTCTTCAATTATGAAATGAAAGCTCTGTCTCTGATTAAAGGAAATTCAGGCATTACAGAACACATTTTAGGAAATGGAACCATTTTGTTGCTCCTTCAATTAAAACTGGAAGGTAGATGTGCCTTTGCCATTTTATGGCACATGGAACAGAAGACACAAAGTGTTTCTTCTTCTTAAATTTCAATTCTTCATCCCCCCCTTTGATTTATAATTCCTGGATGCCTACTTTTACTTCTCTCTTTCCTGGCCATGAAAGCTCTTACACACTCTGAAATGTGCCTATGCAAGCTCCATAAATGGAGCTCAAATGACCTTGGCCTGGGGCACCTGGGTGGCTCAGGCGGTTAAGTGCCTGCCTTCAACTCAGGTCATGATCCCAGGGCCCTGGGATCGAGCTCTGCATCAGGCTCCCTGCTCAGTAGGGAGTCTGCTTCTCCCCCTCCCTCTCCCTCTGTGATCTCTCTTGCTCTCTCTCTCAAATAAATAAATAAAATCTTAAAAAAAAAAAAAAAAAAACGACCTTGGCCTAGGAACACGAAGAATGAGAGTCTGTATCTGTCCAATATGGAAACCTCTAGCCTGTGGTTATTTATATTAAAACTTAAAATTTAGTTCCTCGGTCCCATTAGCCACATTACAAGTGCTTGATAGCCCCATGTGGCTAATGGCTACCATTATTAGACAACGCACATATAAAACATTTCCATCACTGTAGCAAGTTCTACTAGACAGCACTGCTCTAGATGTGTGGGTAGGAACACTGGATGTTGTGCTGCTGATGATTAAATAGCATTAATAAAGGGAGGATGTTAACATTAATGACGAATTTAAGTTTTGGATGAAAAATTAAAGAACTGATTTAGTTATTTAAAAATAATACTAAGTAGAGTTATTTGTGCCAAGTCTATATGGTTACAGATTGAGTCTCTGTGTACCCCCCCCCCCCACCACCACCAAATTCATGTTTGAAGCCTTAACTCCCAGTGTATTAGGAGGTGGGGCCTCTGGGAGGTAATCAAGGTTTTAGATGAGGTAATGAGGGTGGAGACCCCTTGGTGGCATTAGTGCCCTTTTAAAAAAAGAGACACCAGAGCCATGTGAGGACAGAGAGAGAAGGTGGCCATCCACAAGCCAGGAAGAGGGCCTTTACCGAGTACCAAATCTGCTGGAACCATGATCTTGGACTTCCCCGCCTCCAGAACTGTGAGAAATAAATGGCTGTTGTTTAAGCCATCCAGTCTACAGTATTTTGTTGCACCAAGCCCAAATAAGACACTTCCCTATTAAGCAGGTCAGTATCTTTAAATTTTATTTAAGTCTGTAGCAGTTATAAGGAAAAACCTTTAAAATCCTGTCAGGTTAACTTTATCATATATTATAGCTCAATTTCCAATTTGCTATTGATGGTAAAGGCCAATGTGCTCAAATATTTTAAATTAACGAAGTAATACCATCTACATGAAATCTGGATAAACAGGGAGGCAATGGAGTTACGGGAGGCAGAGAAACCATTCATGCTCTCAGCAAGTTATTTCAGGGCCTAATAAACTTTAATGTAACCGCATACCACCTATTTATCTATACAGCTGGACCACTCTCTTCATTTTCCACAAAAATTGTATGCAATTTTCAATTAATTTAGAAACAATTACTTAATTTACATCTGACATTGTAAAGTGCATTAAAACCATATCGTTTTTAGTTTGTGTTCAGAGTGATAGAGGAGTTGGAGCCTAAGGTTTTAAGCAGAAAAGATGACTTGGGGAAGTACTGTTTTAAACATGAGCATAAGTTAAAGAGCAAGAATTCAGGAAAAGTCCTCAACAGTTATAAGGAAATTACTATACGTGGAAAAAAAAAAAAAAACAAGACATCTTTGGGGGGAAAACTATCTTTTCAAAAAAACTTATAATGCTAGTATATCAGCAATGGGCAGAAACACAGTAATACTGCTTCCAGCTCTCTACACAGAGCAGATATTTGCTTATCAGTTATAGCACTCTTATCCCTGAAAATCCACGTACTAGAGTTGGCATAGAAATGTATTTGCTATCCAAGAACCCCATAATATCTTTTATAATAGAATCAGGGTCCAAACCTTTAAGTAGTGAATTCCAAATACCTAGGCACATTACCTCCTCACTGTCCTAGCAGTCTGCCATCCAGTCATTCACTGCCTTATGTGCTACATGGGGGCTATCTGGAGAACACAGATTACTGAGAATGCACCATTTTCCTCACCACTCTTTTCCATTCCCCAGGTTCCTTTACTTTATTCAAAATTTTCTTCATAAACTTGAATACATTAAAAATTACAATTTTTTTCCTGGACGACTTTCTTTTTTGTCCAGGCTTCTCTTCTAACCCAAAGACCTGATTTATCTTGTATTTACTTATTTTAGGGCTCTGTGATCTGACTGCAGTCTGATTTACTGAATGTCTTGAACAAACACAACAAATTTTACTAAATGTCTGTTGTGAGTCAATTCCTATGATGGGCACCAGAAATATAAATACAACTATTTTACACCTTATAATCTATCATTTATACATAATTTCTGGTATTTGCTGACATATTTTAATTGAGTTTTCTACCTCACCTCAAAATAACGTGTTACACTTTTTAAGAAAGCTAAAAACCAAGTATCAGGTATATTCACAATGTATAACTACTTATTTAACTTCTGTTTACTGCATAGTGAAATTCTATCTACGTTCATTAATCATGATCAGCTTACATCATCAGTGGTAGCAAGGCTTTCACTGGGGGTAAGTTCTGAGTTTGATGCTATCCAAGTACCAGAATTTACTGACTTTACATTTTCTCCTTCTTTTTCATGGTTCTCAGAAATATGTCTGGATACTATGTCCTAAATAAGGAAATAAGATAGTTAGTTATGTAAAACATTTATTTTTTATCACCAATTTAAACACACAGGCAGACAGAAGAGCAAATGAATGTACCTCACCTCATAGGTTAATTATGAGGAAGAAATAACATTAAAGATAAAACACTAAAAAATTGCTCAGAGAAAGACTTTTATCTAAAGGTTACTAAAGCTATACAAGAAGTTTTAAATAAAATGGCAAGAAAGCACATGAAAAACAGATCATAATACATATGGAACAGGATGTACTTCAGTCTAAGAAAGCAACCAGATACAGTCATGAAGAAAATTGGTACCAGACAGAGTAGGAAAAAGAATGTTAGGTACCAGATACCTGTAATGCATATAAAGCCCTTTGTCTCAAGTAGTCTGTATTAAGTAGCTGAAGTTCATGGAAGAGTTCAATAAGAAAATGTGGACGAGATTCGTTTTGAGAAATTAATGTAGCTACTTCAGAATATATAGTATCTCGCAAAGCTTCGAACATGGAAAAATCACTCCCGGTTTCTGGAAGATATAAAAGATCAGGAAGTTAACAGTGATAAAATACATTCCTGACAATTTCTATCACCTTGAATCATTATTCAGGTTTAAATAACTTAAATATCAGAACAGACTTAATTCTATTTTAGGACTTTTAAAGTAGAAAAAGAATCTTAAAAATTACCAAGATAAAAATAATCTCAAAAATATCAAGATATATACCATATATTAGAAATACTTAAATGTATGGATAATATTACCTAGCGTTACTCAGACCATACTTATTTCTCAAAAAAATTATCTGGAAAATTTTACACATTTCATAGGAATAATCAGTAGAAATCTTTGAGCACTTGAATGAAATAAACTAACTGCAAATAATTTTTTTTTTTTTTTTTTGCTAATATGAACTTTGTTACAGAAAAGGAAATTCATTTAATGTTTAGAATAAACTGAATGCTGGCAATAAAAGCTACTATTTTAAGGTCTATCTAGTCAGGTCTACTAATTCTCAAATCTCAGCTATCATGCTGTATTGATGGAAAATTGAACTTTTGAATATAACACAATATAGGTCAATTTTGCTACTGTCTTACTGCCACACTCAGTATAAGTTGGACCAGGCATGACCTGATGCACGTTTTCAGTTTCATAGAATCTGGGCATCACTCAACAATTCTGCTATATATAATTGTTGATAACACAGAATTATCACTCTTAAAGGTATACAGTCATACATTTATTTTTAAGAGTGCGAATTAGAAACTGTTCCCATTTTGAGTGCTCTATTTAAAAAAAATCTCTGGGGCACCTGGGTGGTTCAATCAGTTAAGCACCCGACTCCTGATTTAGGCTCAGGTCATGATCTCAGGATCATGAGATTGAGCCCCACATAAGGCTCCACGCTCAGTGTGGAGTCTGTTTGAATTCCTCTCCCTCAGTCCCTACCCCCCACTCCCACCCCTGCTCTTGCATGTGTGTGCACACTCTCACTCCCTAAAATAAATAAAATCTTAAAAAAAAATCTCTTAAGTAGTTCTTCTGGCTATCAAACTCTGTACCCTTTCTAGAGCAACAGTAGAACCATGGGTAAATACTCAGGTTCCACAAATATCTGTGATAAGTTTCTAAAAAAGAGAAATTAAAATGTTGAAGGTTTTAATATATTGTGATTTTAAATAAATATACAAAGATCATAAAGATTTAATTCACCTTTTGCAAGAGAGGGTAAGAATATGCAAAGGCAATGAGGCCTAATGAAAAAACTTCCTACTAACTTACATCTTGTATCTTAACATCTTCAAACCGTAATTTCTACAAGTGTAATAATAAATAAGCAATTTCCCTATCTTGCCTCATTTATGACTATAAAATAAAATAAAATACTAAATTTCTTACTAGTTTAGAAATGTTCAAATGTGATATTATAAGCAGGAACCAAAACTATCTCTAGGAAATCTCTACTTAAAGGAAAAACCCAGATAAGAAGATATGATTTAATATGCAAACTTCCAATTTATACTATAGTTTGACCAGCTAAATTAGAAAATGTTTATTATTTCAAAGAACAAAGCATATTTAATGACACCTGTCATAGCTCTACATGTGATAAAATTATCATTCTAAATTATGTATAATTCATTAAAGATGAAATTATTTCCAAATAATGAATGACGCTGAATACATGCTTTACTGCCCACCTCCCCAGCCCTGCAATAGACAGGTGGAAAGTTTTTGCCAGTTTCTCCTCCTACTAAAATGCATTAGTGTAGGCTACAAAAATCCTTGATCTCAGTCAGGTTTCTCTGAATCCATCTTATTTTTATCCTATTTTTCAGAGTTCTTTTCTTTAGGACGTGTCACAGATAGAATTCAAGTTTTGTCTGTGCTAGATCCTTGTTTTTTTCTTTAGATTCTCCTAAAGATTCATAACAAGCTTTTATTTTTCACTTATGTATAGTGCAGGAGGCATTCAAGAATATTTATAACTCTAAATCACACAGAACCATGTTTAAAGAAAATACCTAGTGTAAAGCCAAAAACAGTATTTTGGAATCTTTGTAATTTTCCATGCATTTTTATTTATCACGGTCTTTGCATGTCACTGATTTTATTCAATGGTTTACTGGCTTATTTTTTTTTTGTAGATGTTGACTAGTAATGAAAAATAAGCAAGTACAACAGAAGTTACACACAATACTTAACACTGTAAATCAAAGCTAGGAAAAAATATTTTTGTTTCAAAAAATATTAATGCTTTTATGCATTTAAGAATTACAAAATAACTTCAAATAAAACAATCAATTATAAAAAGATTTTCTATTATCCTTATGAATGTGTTGGTTATGTTACATACAGTAACTGAAAATGAAAACAAGAAAAGCAGCTAATCTTACCACCCAAGTAAAAACTACAAATGAAAGCCTTCAGAATTTTATATGAATTCTCTTTCACTTTTACAAACCAAATGACATATAAACACTAAGCTATATCTAAAAAATAAAATAATCAGAGCAATAAAATTAAGGATATTTAAGACTAATGGAAAAAAATTAACAAAAAGTGGACACCAAAACTAAGCAGATTGTTACCTGGTGCTTCATTGCATGCATTTCTGTTAGACTGCTGAAGTATTCTCCTAGCATGTGCTGTAGGAAAGGGCAGACAGAAGGATGAACAAAAAATGTGTATGAATAGTAAAGACAGGGTCCATAATATGAGTAAGTGAATTTAAAAAAAAAAAAAAGCAAATTTCTTTAAAATTGTTTGCCTGAACTGAAATGTTATCACAGGTATGCTTTATAATTTGTTTAAAAAATGATCTTATTAGGGAAAATATCAAAAGATTTGCTATAAACTTATATATATAAACTTAATGTGACTGATGATGACTATCATAATAAACTTCTGCCATTCACTCATAGAAGCGTACACATCAAGGTGAACCTCCCACAACTCCTAAGGGAGGAGAGGACTGTAAAATTCAATACTAGCAGTCATATATGCTACTCTCTAGTAATCACGTAACAAAAACTACTAGTCCATGCTATAGAGAATTTTAGAGTAATGATTAAAACTAAAAATAAGTCTTTTTAGAAAGTGAATATGTAAATACCCATAGGGTATATTTACACAAGGCAAGCATTTTTTAGTGCACCAAAATTCAATCATTGTATTTTTCTAAGTAACAGTAATAAGGTCTGAAGTCCTATGACCAACTATCCATTATTTAGGTAACTTGATAATCCAATTAATTAATAAGCCTTTCAATTTAGTGCCCTTCCCCAACCTCCACCAACTGTTTACTCCTTGAAGATCTCACTATTTGATAAAGACAGTGAAAGGAGATAAAAATTATAAAATTTTGGTAAAATACTGGGGTTACATCAGGAAAATTGATAGTTTTGCCAAAAGGATCCTAGACTTAAAAGAGAAGACCAGGATTAAAACTTCCACTCTGCCATTTCTTAGCAATATGACCTTGAGGAAGTCAGTTCAAAATACAAACAAATGTGATGTTTCTTTTCTGATTACAAAAGCAATAAATACTTGTTATGAAAGGTTTAGAAAATATAGAAGAGTTTAAAGATGATAAAAATCACTATTAGCATTTTGATGCATTTTCTTCTAGTCTTTATTCATTCTGATTTTTTGTTTAAACATAGTTGGAATCACAGTTCAGACAACACTAAATCCCAATATTTTTTTCATTTTTGTTTCCTTAGCATAGATAAGTACAATTACTGAGATAAAGCCATGACTTTTGAAGCCTTCCAGAAAAACTGTACCAACTTATGTTACTAGCTCTTTATGACGATGGGGAAAAAAAACAGGGATACTCTCTGACCACATTTCCTAATCTGCAGAATGGAAATAAAACCAATTCACAGCATTATGAGGCTCAAATGAGATGAGTAATTTGTTTAATTTGTAAATAGTAAAGCATAATACAAAAGGTAGCTGCTACTCTCACTTTTCACCAAGGATTTTATTGACACCTGAGAATTGAGGGTCCCTATTTACTGCCTCCCTCCCCATGTTTCTTTGAGATGTACCTGCTCTTTATAAATTAGGAAAGTACCAGTAGTTAAAACAGTGGAAAACACAAACAACTCCATTCATTCATTCATTCATTCGTTCATTCAATTAACACTTAGTAAGTGCCTACCACGTGCCCAGTACCATGGGAACATTTAAGGCACAAACATGAGAAGGTATTTTCTGCTGCCAAGGGACTCAAAAAAGGTGACAAAGACACTTAAACAAGTAAATACTATATAATGTGATACGGGCAACAGAAGAGATTTACACAGGCTACAACAGAAACGAAAAAGGAGAAAAGGGAAATTATCTGAGCTTCGATTTGATGCAATTTCAGAGTTGCAGAATTAACATTTTGTTGAAGACTCCAGTAGAGAAAAAGGCTTACAAAGAGCAAAAAGGCCTCCTGCTGAGGTGAGAAACAGCAAGATAGCTATGCGAAAACTTCAGTTCAGTGCCATGGAAAGAGGCAACTTCAAGGCAGAGAGGGTAGGGAGAAAGAGTCTAGAGATGCAAGAAAGAGCCAAATCTCTGCTGGCCAGATGTTACATTAAGGCACTTGGACTCTCCCCTGTAAGCATGGTAAAGCCAAAGATTTTAAGCAGGGAATGATAGGATTTTACATTGAATTCTTATTCAGAGAAGATTTTCAGAATTTCAGATCAGCTCCAAATTAATGTCGACTATGCTTTTTTGTTTGAAATTTCATCATAAAGTGTCAAAAGCTACTATCACAATATTAAAAAATATTTCCAGTTCACATTTCTTGATATCAAGGAATGTATACTGTAATCTCTACTTATATAAAACCTTGCACATGACAGAAAAGTATGACAGACCAATGGCTTTTGAAATCTAAGATGAAGAAGTCCTTAGATTAAAGCAAACCAAAAAAGAACATACCTGAAGATATTTCTGTAGACCTACTATATTTTATTATTTTTTCCAGCTGCTCATGATTCTTTCTGCTGCATACTTTTGCTTGAACAGGCTCTTCAGTCTGGGCTGAATGTCTGTTCCTACTTTTGCAAGGTTCACATGTGCTAGACATACTGGCACTTTCATACCCTTGAGTAAAAAAAGTGACAACTGTTATCAGTTGCAACTAACTCAGACTGAAAGGGAAATTGATTTCCATAGTGCAATAATACAGGTAACTCAATTTAGAATGCTGTATAAATAGAAAACAGTAAATACAATGTCTTGCAATAACCTTTGGAAGCATGGGGTAACAGTAATAGATTCTAACACTTCATCGTCCAATTTAGACACCACTTTCATGGGTACATCCCAACTCAAACTACACTGTAAGCCTTATATGACCCAAATCCTCTACTCGTCAGTCTCCAAGTTAACCATTTTTCAATATTAGGAAATACAAGAAAGAATCACATCCAATCTACATAAAATGTCCATAAAAGAGAGAATAATGGGCATTAGTCAGATATGTCTGCCTTCTTTTAACTTGTGTGTAATAGGACTTGATTTAAAAGGTCTTACCCACTCATAGGTTATCCACATATTCTACTAAATTTTCCTTGCTATATGGCACAAGTTTGGAATTCTTTATTTTGTTTCACATGGATACTTGGTTATACCTACCCTATTCCCAATGAAAAAAAATGCAACCTTGGTCAATATATGTATTTTTTTTTTTTAAGATTTTTTATTTATTTGTGAGAGAGAGAATGAGAGACAGAGAACATGAGAGGGAGGAGGGTCAGAGGGAGAAGCAGACTCCCTGCTGAGCAGGGAGCCTGATGTGGGACTCGATCCCGGGACTCCGGGATCATGACCTGAGCCGAAGGCAGTCGCTTAACCAACTGAGCCACCCAGGCGCCCAACCTTGGTCAATATATTAAGTCTCCATATTTACTGAGGTTTATTTCTGGGGCATTCTATCTGTTTAATTTATCTATTCCAATGCCATCTTCATTCTTTTAGCCATAGAAGTTTTACAGAATGCTTAAACATCTGGTAAGGCAAGTCCTATGTAGGCAGCTTCCTGGCTCTTCTTAGGTATTTGTCCTTCCATATAAGCTTTTTTTTTTCAAATTTTAAAAATAGTCCACATGGATTCAAAATGGAATCACATCAAAAGCAGTTATTAATTCAAGAACTGGTATTTAATAATTTTACACAATTTTTAAAAACATCGTTATGTTTTTTACATTTGTTCAATCTTGCTTTGTGTTCTTCAAAAATATTTACAATTTTTTATAGATCTAGTACTTTCCTTGTTAAATTTATTCCTAAGGATTTCCCCCCCCAATAGCTTTGGATACTACTATGGGAAGACTATTTCCCCCCGCTTCCATTCTACTGAGTGTTACTATGATAGAGAAAAATATTTGCATACTTATTTCATAACCAGCTGCTTTACTAATTTACTTTAGTAGCTATTTTCCAGTGTTTCCTGGGCTCTCTCAGAAAAAATTAAAATATTTCCCTCCTTTTTCAGTATTTATGCCAATTATTTAATTACTTGTCATAGTGTTTTCCAAACAATGCTAGATAATGATGCTGGTAGAGAGGGAACCCCTGTTTAATTTCTAATTTTGATACAGATTATATTTGGAGTATTTTCATTTACAATGTTGTTTGTGACTGGCATTAGCTAACTGCTTTCATTATATTAAATATTAAATAATTGCCTTCTTTGGTGCATTTTACTTATAATTTTTATTAGGAATGACTTCAAATTTTATCTCATCTACCACTAAGGTTATATGACTTCTGTCCTTCAATTTACTGACATGAAAATTATGTTGACAGACTTCCTGATAACGAACCATGGTTACATTTCTGTAATAAACCCTACTGACAACAGTCCGATATTCTTTTTGATATATTGGCAGATTAAATTGGCTAATATCTTACTTTTGAATTTATGTTAGTAACTGAGATTTATCTATTGTTTTCTTTAACTGTTCTCTCTCCCTTTCACCTTTCCCTATAAAGGTGTCTAATCTGTTTCATAAGTTGTTTCTGTTGTTTTCCTCAGATATGATGCTTGACAAGTGAAGGCTCTAGTTTGAATATAGGATTCTTGAGCTGCAGTACTATTTTTTGTCTGTGTATGGACATTATTTCACTTTCTTCTACTTCTTGTGTTGTCTGATGTCAGTTTGGTTCTTTCTCATTGTATGTAACTTGTCCTTGCAGTCTGGAAGCTTATTAGATTTTTACTTTTTCCTTGGAATTAAGGAATTTTATTAGAATATACACAGGGGTATGTGTATACTTTTCTCCCTTGCCTCCTGGCTGGACAACAGTTAGCTGTTTTGATCTGCAGTCTCCAGTCTTTCTTCATTAAAGATTCCCCTTTATTATTATTTATTTAATTAGTGCCTTTCTACCTGTTTCTTCTTCCTTTAGTATTCCCTATATATCGTATCTCCAAGATTTGTCATTAAGCCTCTAATCATTTTCTTCTTGATTTTATCTTAGTACTTTCTGTTCTGTACAATGGCGTAATTCTTCCCCTCAATTTTCTAGGTCAGTAGTCTGGGACTTACTACCAGTCATCCTCTTTTCTGAACAGTCTAACAATAAATGTGAAAATCATTTTTTCTAGTTCTACAACTCAATCTGCCTAAGTGCTATGATTTTGTTCAAGCGTGTATTTCCTTCAATAATAGCTTTTACTCGATTTTACCGTTCTAGTGTTCTGCTTCTTGTCTCCTCTCTGATTGCTGGTCCCTTTTACATGCATTTTTACATTCACTGGGCTAGTCAGGACTCATCTCTACGCTTAAGGCTGGATCCAATTGCTGGGTAGCTTCACTGCATGCTGACAGTACTCGGAAGTCTCATCCTATGGTGAAGCAATGTTTTCGCTAGCAAGTTGTCAGTCTCCCATCGAGACGGTAAGAAGCTGCTTCTCTTTTCAGTCTCCTCAGCTGCAAAGGCCAAATGCTCTCCCAGATGCAAGATAGGGAGGATGCCACCTACTCGTTCAGTGACACCCTTTCCCATTAGTACCTTGAAGTGACAAACTGCTATTCTTGGAAGGAAGGGAGGTGTCAAGAGGTGCATGGATGTTGGTCCTCCAACCAAGTTTTCTCCAAGAACTGTAGAACTCTGATCTTTGCCCCTGACATTCACTTAATGAGCCAACAGAACCTAAAGCCTTCCTACTTACATTCTCCAGACCACAACAGCTGCTCTGCTAATAACAAGTAGGTTCCCAATACACTGTCAATTCATTCTCTGTAATATCCAATCTGGAGTTAACCTTCCCTTTTTAAGGCCATCAATCAAGTTGGGACTTTATCATCTCTACTTGGGTTCCTGATTTCTTTATTGGTCTCTCAGACTAAAGTCTAGCCACTGGGATCCATTCTGCATGAAACTTACTGGAAAAAGAGCCCTCTTGGGTTATTTTTGACTTTCACATAAACAGGCCCAGCAATAAGGGTATACAACTGCCAAAAGTAATAGATAAAACAGAATTCATGAAGGGTAACGATACCTCTGAGTTCCACTGGCTAGGCCAGCTAGTATTCCACCACCACCACCACATGATGATCATTAGCGTAAGGGCGTGACCACCTATCCCACTCATCACTCTCTGCCTGGCGCACAATCTGTTTTGCTCAGTACGGTGGCAGGACATGTAGAAAAAATAGTACTTCTAGTTGTGTCTCCACTTTTGGGACACGGCTCAGCTGTGACCTCTGGTGGCACCCTGGAGACCTTGCATATATCCACACAGGCCACAAAGGTAAGGACTGAACTGCAGCTGAGTCTAAGTCTTGACAGAAGGCCCGAGGATCCTCCTCCTGGCGCACAGAACACAAGGACATGGGAGGTCTGTGAGGAACTGCTACGTAGCCATTGTTCACCCGCCTCCCCCTCCTCCTGTAAAGCTGTCCTGAAGAGGTTCTTATGAAAGAGGAGACCTCAGGGACCTCTCCTTCTCACCCTCTGAGGGCACACCTCCAGACTCTAAAGTGGTCTGTAGCAGCAGCATAGCACCAGCCCCTCCACAACAGGGGTCCCAACACTCATGCTGTAAGTGTCACCTGGCCTCTTGTGTTGCACTGTTCCCCTGGTGGCCTGTGGAACAAAGAACACAGGGAGCTGGGACTCCCAGCTACTCTTACTTTCTCCGCCTATGTAAATAATCATCTCTCTGAATCTAAAAAGGATTGTTTCTTTCCTGGCCACATCTGTCAGGCCTTGCCCTTCCTAACGCTTGACATCCATTTCATCTCAATCTTCATTCGTAAACAAGAGGAAAGGGAAGAGAAAAGAAATGACAAGACTCCGGGATGGTTACAGTACATTAACAGTTCTATCCAATTTTCTAAGAAAAGAATGAGGAGGATCTAGATTATATGATCCCACTGCTCTCTAATAATAACAAAAAAAGAAACGGACCTGGTAGAGTGTAGCCAAATTAGAGGTCTGATACCTGAAGCACACAGAAAGGCAAGGAAACATGCTCAACTCAGAAAGTCTGAATTGGAATGAAAGTTTAAAAGATGGTTATCACTATCACATACTTTGTAAAACCTTACTTCACATGCACTGATAATTTACCTTTAATGTATATGTACATATAAAGACCTTCTAAAGATTAAAATACAATCTAAAGATTAAAATTACCATCACTAGAAACAAAGTTAAATGAAGATTTAGCATGCCACCTCTGAAAACTGTCCCCAAGTGCAAAAACATATACGAACAGTTCAGTCTAGTAAATCTGGGACAGCGTAACTGGCTGTGCTGCGTCTCTTAGGACAGAACTGAAGTCCCACCATGCTGGTCTATGTATCATATCCTACTGCCTTCCCCAGCTGTTCTCATCTTCTTTTCCTGCCTCTAAACTTCTTTTCATTGTTACTACAGTTTGGAATGTCTTCCAACATTCTCTCCATCCACCTACATTTAAGACAAGCAAATATTCTACTTTCTAAGAAATCATGGCTATTCCTACCCCATAAAATAGCACTGGACTAGCTCAGTGCCTCTCAGACTTTAATGGGCATATTTTCATATTAAAACATCTGTAATCTTGCTAAAATACACACTGAAGAACAATGTGTATTCACTCGGTTGGTGGAAGGTGGGACCCAAGAGTGCATTTTTAATAAGTTCCCAAAGGATGCTAATGCTGTTTGTCCATGGTTCACACTTTGGATAGCAAGGGTTTAGCTGACTAATTTGATTTTGCTACATATTAGTTTGACTCTGCATCTATTAGATTCTGCTACCAAGTCTTTGATTTTTGTGTGTGTGTATTAAAGTTGGGCTCTCACTGACAGATGGTCTTGAATGCCTGTCGAACAAATAAATGTGTATTATGTTTCTGGTAGGTATTTTTATACTCAGAAGAGAGCACATAGATCAGAATGTCAATCTTTGCCCTGAATCAAAAAAGCGGAATTGTATATACAGAATCATAATTCCTCAGAATAAAGGGGTTTCAAAATTAAATATACCAATTATTTCTAGGTTTAGGTAGTTACGGCCATTAGTTGGCTTAAGAGTTCCCTAAGACCCTGCTACTTAAAGTGAAATCCACAAACCAAGATCAACGAGACATGGAAACCTGTTAGAAATACAGACCTTTGGGTCCCTACCCAGACAGAATCAATCTGCCTTTAAACAAGATTCCCAAGGAGAAACATTAAAGTTTAAGAAGCACCACCCTAGCACACTCAACTGGCTGAATGAGAAAATGATAGATAATAAGTATTAGTGTTTCTTCATTTATTCATATGACAAAAAGCATTTCTGTAGGGACAAGGTAATAGAGAAGAAGTTTGATGAGTTACCCAAGGGGCCACTCTCTAAACATGGCCATGGTTCATTATGTACTTAAATGTTCCCTGGTGGCACCAAGAGGAATCTTGGAGAAAGCAGAGTAGTTGGATTTTCAGTCCTTTGAATCACTAATTTGCTACATAATATCAGCTCCTCCCAAACCTATATAAATGATCGAATATTTTCAAAGATGATAACATGTGTGCTGAGAAAACTATCATCCCTGTTCAAATTTGCTTGTTTCACCATCAAATCAGATTCTTCAGATGAGAGCAGCAGTAGGCAAAGACATGAAGGATATATGAAGAACTGAAATGAAATAAAGGAGCAGGTATTCTTTCTTACATCCACAGTTTTCATCAGATTTTTCAAGTGTTTCATTAACCAAAAATGGTTAATTTTTTACCATAGGGTTTCCTAGGACCTTCATATCCTTGCATATATTGGGAGCTTCCAAGAGAGAGTTAGCTGGTGTGTGGTGATTTTTCAAACTTTCCTGATTATAAATCTTAAATACTTTGTCCTTAAGCACCAAGTACAATCTCCTTGAACCCAGAACAATCTCTCAAAGCCATAGCCGAAAAGCATCCCTTGCAAACTTGAAGGAGCATCCTTTAATTCTAATATTCCAGATTCTAGTTAATAAAACTATTTTTACCTAGCATTAGACTTGAGTAAATTCTTCAAAATTCAAAGAACATCTTTTTTTTTTTTTTAATGGCATGCAGTTAACACTATAAAAAGAACTTCGATAGGATATCCAATGACAAGATTCAATAAAAAATTCAATGGGTTAATGTTCCACCTTATTAACTAAAGTTAATTTCCTTAAGGACTAAGAGCAAACTTGTTTTAAAAGTGATTTCATCTATGATATTCAAAGACTGCAATGTAGTTACAGACCCAAATTTCTTTGAATGAATCAACCAAGGATGTACCAGAAGTCATAACAGAAGTGTTGGATGTTAAGATTAGATGTAATATTAAGAAAGAATAACAGTAAAAATTGGACACTGGCAATTTTTAGTAACCTATAAGATTTGGAAAACATCTTCTAAGCTCATAATAACCACACACACAGGAAATATAAGAAGTTTTAAGAACCACAAAAAGAATAAATGTCTTAAAATATCTACAACACTAAACCCTATTTGATAAATTTTGTATTAAAAAAAACTATAAAGGTGACTAAAAATAAAAATAACTTTATTCAACTAGATCTAGAACAGTGCTTATCCATTTAGCCACAAAGAAATGAAGTATGTCAACATGCCAGAATAAAGTTACCAACATTTACACTGATCAATATTCAACAAAGTTTAACACTTACCAATATTTTTAACTCTGCTTTTCAGCTGAGTAGAATGCCTTTTCTTACTCTTTGACTTAGGAGTTTTATCTTTAGATGCCAGGCTGGCCTGTGCAGATGCTTTCCTTGTCTTGAATGTTTTGGTTACTGTTGTTGGATCCATTGGATCAGGCATACTACTAAAGCTTTCTAATGACTCTTCATCAAACTGGTGTCTTCTCCGGCTAGTATCTAATTGATTTTTGCGATTACTATTTGCAATTTTCTCTACAGACACTGGAAATCCAGTCTTGGTAAATGGTTTTTCTACGTCACCTTCTTGGTCATATAACCACGGTGTCCTACTGTTTTCCACCTCCTCTTCGGGCTGTTTTTGATTCCTTACCAATGAAAATAAATTTTTATAGATATGACGATAGAGTTCTAGGCTTACTGGAAAACTGCAGATATAGTTAACAGATTTAGGCAAATAAAAATATCAACAGGCTATAAAAACACTTCCACAGAAATATACATCAAATATGTAAATATTATATAGCCTAATGTACTTAATTACTTTAAACTTTTTTGAGAGAGAGAGAGGGAGAGAGAGAACCTTTTTTTTTTTTTTTTTAAGATTTTATTTATTTGAGAGAGAGAGAGTACAAATGAGGGAAGAGACAGAGTGGACAAGCAGGCTCCCCGCTGAGCGTGGAGCTAGACACAGGACTCAATCTCAGGACCCTGAGGTCATGACCTGAACTGAAGTCTGACGCTTAACTGACTGAGCCACCCAGACACCCCAGAGAGAGAATCTTAAGCAGGTTCCACACCCAGCATGGAGCCTGAAATGGGGCTCGATCTCACAACCCTGAGATCATGACCTGAGCCAAAATCAAGAGTCGGATGCTTAACCAACTGAGCCACGCAGGGGCCCCTTTAAACTTTAATCAGACCCTTCTCACTAAACCATTTTCACTGGCAAAAGTTGCGAACAAAAGATCTAGCACTCATGATGACAAAGAGTGGGAAAGAAAAATTCAAAAAAAGGATGGGACATACAAGGAAAAAACAAAACACTTGGAGGAATAGCTGAGAAAGAGCTGTATGTCGTAGATGGTTTGGGAATATACACAAATCTATGTCACTTAAAGCAGTTCAAACAGAACTGGAATTTGGTGAAAACAATCGTCCATGCAACTCGTAATTTATTCCTCCACACATTAAGTAGAGTTTAGTTGTGGTGGTCTGGTGTCATTTTCCAAATTTTATCTGCTAAACACTGACATCCTTTAATATGTTAATAGGTATTTACTGATCATCTAAGTTTGGGAAACAATAAAGTTAAACATGTCTGCAAGATTTCTCAAAACGTTAAACATGCTAATGTACTATACAAATGTCTTAGAAGGGAACATAGTGAGCAAGATGTCCAAAATTTTTATCACAGAACCAGACATGAACAATAGTGTTCTGAAGAACATGATTTAGTAGACCGTGACCTACAGGGTTCAAATTAAGACAAGATTAGCAAACCTATAGTCTGCAGGCCAAATTCAGCCTGTTATCTATTTCTGTACAGCCTGAGAGCTAAAATGATTCTTTTTTGGGGGAAAAAAAAAAGATTTCATTTATTTATATATTTTAGAGAAGGGGGGAGGGGCAGAGGGAGAGGGAGAGAAAGAATCTCAAGCAGAGTCAGCACAGAGCCCAACTTGAGGCCTGCCTGATCTCACCACCATGAGATCATGACCCAAGCCAAAATCAAGAGTTGGACACTCAACTGAACGAGCCATCCAGGTGCCCCTAAAATGATTCTTACAAAATAAATAAATAAATAAGATAAAATAAAATAAAATAAAGTAAAATAAAAGTCTGGGAGGTCAACCATAGGATTCCTGGAGTCAAATACAAAGTTGAATTCTTAGGTTTTATTTAATCAAGGAAAAAAAAAAAAAATCCATGATTTAATAATTAAATAGTGCCAAAATGATTATTTAAGTGCTCCAAGACATGCCCAATCACACAACTAAAGAGAAAAGTAATGTGAATCTTATATTTGTAAAGGGCTTACAAAAGACAAAATCAAAGAGATACTTCTTACAGAAGAAGTACTAGGCTGAACTGACCTCTAATTTTTCATCCTTCTAAAAATTTTTTTTCTGAAGTAAATAACAGTAACAATAAAAAGACTATAGTTTTACCAGCTGGCTATCAAAATCATTTTCTGGATTAACACAATCATTAAGAATATTATTTATTTAGCTATAAAAACAGAGAATGATTGACCTGACTCAATCCAAATAGTGTTTTACACTATTTGAGTCAAAAATTTCATTTGGGAAGACCATCATATTAAAAAATAATAACACTGAGGAAAAAAACACGTTAACACTAAAACAGAGAAAGAAATCCTGACTATGACTGATAGCATCTATCAATAATCTTGAACAGTGCTCAACATTTCATTTAAATAGGCCTAAAGACCTTATTCTAATCAGGAGCTATGAATCAAGGAGCCATTACTTTACAACTATCATCTAGTAGTTAATATTAGTTTCTCGCCCTAAAGTGAACTTAAGGACAGATATCAAATCAAGGCAAAAGACACTATATGGGTCAGGTCTTATCCTTCCACTCTGATCAAAACACTGAACTGTTCTTGTGTCAGGGTTAGTGGCAGGTGTATGCCTGAGAGAGACCTGGTAAGGTATCAGTTTAATACTCTCAATGCTATGCTAACAAGCCAAACAACAACAAGCATCCTTCCTAATTGTGTTTTCAAATTATATATAATTAGATATAATCACAAAAGTGACGTTTAAGAAAAGAATGGATTATGTTCACAATCGAGTACCTTTGTTTTTCTGCTCCAATAGAAGAACTGCTTTCAAAAGGTTTTGGAAAAGCCATATATTCTGTTTTCCCTGAAGAATTCTGTGCTAATGGTTGCTGCTGTTCAGTGGGTGTAGAAATATTCTGAGAAAAATCTCCAAAATTAGAAGGAAATAAAGGGCTGAAATTCATACCTAATAAATAAAAGCAATGGGTAAGACAACAACAAAGAAGTACCTAAAGGCCTTAATATGATATTAAAAGACAGTTTAAATGTGCCGCTCAAATCCACGAAAACAAGTTAACTGTTAAAATAAACTAACATTCATTTGTTCAATCACTGTTTACAGTTCAGCCCACTAGGTTTTTGGCATTGATGATTAAATAAAATAACAGGTAAATGCCTACAAGAGTCTGCTACCCGGTAATTTGATGAATGTCAAGTACTATTACCTCTAACTTTTAGCTCTGAAGGGATGAGGATTATTTATTTACCTGTTATTTCATGTAATGCTCAAAACAACTCTATGACATAGGTATTATATTAATTTTACCAGGGAGAAAATTGGCTCAAAGATTAAACAGCTAGTAAATTGAAGAGCAGGTCAGATCCCACATCTGCACAATTCTAAAGCTTATGTTCTTTCCACTCTACTTTAACTGGGAAACTAGAATAGAACTAAATTCTTACCATACAGTGTCGTGTCAGATGTATTTGCAAGGGGCGACTAACAACTTGGTGGGGGAAAAGGGGTGAGAGAGGCTTCACAAAATTAGTTTGTGAAGAATGAACAGTCTTTGCCCAGGGCTGGCACAGGCATGAAGCATATTAGTGTAAAGGAACTGCATGTGCAATTTTTAATATTATCTGTTACCTAGAAATCTACTCAAAAAATGTGTGCTGCCAATAATCATCAGTGCTCAAGAACTAAAACACTTGTTCAATTTGTTAATGACATTGTTTTTATAATCCTAAGAAAATACACTGCTATTTTTATTGACTTATATTCAAAAAGCCTTCCAGCCCTCCCAACCCTTTTTCTCCTCCTATATTCCCTGACAAACACGTTCAACTCCATCTCTTTCATGACTCACCTTATCTAACTGATCACCTAATTTATTCTACCTCTAGAAAGGCTTTTGAATTACTCCTAGTTCTGTACCCCTCCTGCCAATGCCTTAGATCAAGCTGTCATTCTTTCTCTGCTATTACTACAACAGCCTTCGGTTTCCTATTCACCAGCGATACTCTTAGCTCCTCTCTCGAATCTCTGCAACACTATTAATAGTGCGATATTCCTAAAATAGAAATCTCATGCTATCCCCCTGCTCAAAATCCTTCAATGGCCCCTGTGGAAGGCAAAGAAAGTCTAAGCTTCTTTGCACTGCACAAAAGGTCTCTGCTGCTCTCCGGCCATATCAGTTACTCTTCCCCTGCTAAGGCCCTGATCACTAGCCATACTTAACGACCTCTAAATTCCCTACGTGATAAAGTGTTTCATTGCTTTGTAACTCTAAGCGGTCCCATTGATTGATTAGGAAGTCCTTTCTCCTCTAATATCCCTGGAAATAAATTCTGTTCATTATTTAAATAACATGCTTTCGGGGGGGGGAGGGGAAGACTTGCTGACAATCTCTTGCCCTAAGGAAAGGCCACTCATCTCAGTTGTACCACTGCTACCGCCCCCATGGCACTGCACTGAGCACCTACTGACATGCTTAGCTTCCCCACTAGACTCCAAATGACTTTAAGCGTTCATTTTACTCATCTGAATCCCAGTCATTTATATGTCTCAGGACATAATGGGTGCAGGAAAAAAAGTCTGAATACAAGCCAAAGCTAAAGAAAATTAAATCTAAGCCTAAGCTAAGCTTTAGTCTAGTAACATCTCCCTACTGCACAGTGTCTGGTGTGCAGCAGCCATGGCAGAGGTTATGTCCCCTCTTCCTTAATAAACCGCTGCTGGATAATTCAGAGTTTGTAAGACTGAGCAATCTTTCATAAGTAGTTGACTTAATTTCATTAGCAACCATTTCAAGCTTAAGTTTTCACCATAAAGAATCAATGTAGAAGAGTTCGTAACTTTCTCTGCATACACCTCCTACCATTCCAGGAGAGACCCATTAAACTCCATGCAAGAGACAAACAATATTCTCAAGCATTTTGCATTTATTTATTTTCCTCTCAAGTTTTCACTTACCTGGTGCAAATGATGAAATATTAGTAAACCCGGGTAGGTTAAACAGATTTACAGGCTGTGATGGAAAGCTGAAAGGACAAAATAAACTGGGAGAAGAAGGGTGTGATGCACTGCTGCCTCTTTCCTTGCTTCCAGGTTTTTCTGGGTGATTTTGCTGGCGCATAAGTTCATTTAGCATTTGTTTCAACCTATAAATATTTAAGAAGTCAGTAACTTACAAATCAGTTATATTACCTTCTGTTTGCAGTACTTTCAGAAAAAATGATTCAAGAGCACACAAAAGAGATGAACTGTTTTGATATTTACTACAACAAACATCTGCTTGCCCTGCAGGCTTACTTCAATAACTTGGCCTTTGGAACACGAATTGCACTTACCACTTTGACCAGATAAAAAGCATAACTATAAGAAACTCATACATTTTTGTTATTAAGAACTTTACCGAGATACAATTTACATACCATACAGTTCACCTAATGTAAGTGTGAAGTTGAACACTGAAAATTTTTAAAAACTAAAGTCTACAGTATTAAAAGGGAACATCAGGCAAATTACTGTTTATAAAATTCTCGGGTATAGAGAAGGTTTGAATATTCAATTTTCCTCATGTCCTTTTCTCCCAGAAGATAACTATAAAACACATGCTCAGTTTTAGCATTTACTATACAGTTCTACTGCTTCTAAGAAACAGATTACCTTTGCACATTATTCTGTTGCCAGGTTAGCTGAGTGTAGCACTGGTTCAACTGGTGCATTATGAAGTGTACTTGAGGCGACGCAACATTGCTCGGCATAACGCTGTAAGGACCCGTAAGAAGAGTTTGCAGCAGACAAGAGAGCGTCTACGGAAAGACAAATTGTCATAATAGTTACTGGCGACTTGAGAAAAACGTGCACTGCTTCAAAAACAAGATATAAAAAATGTACTTTCTCAGTAAACTTTACTTTTTTTTTTTTTTTTTTAAGATTTTATTTATTTGAGACAGAGAGAATGAGAGAGACAGAGAGCACATGAGAGGGGAGGGTCAGAGGGAGAAGCAGGCTCCCTGCCGAGCAGGGAGCCCGATGCAGGACTCGATCCCGGGACTCCAGGATCATGACCTGAGCCGAAGGCAGTCGCTTAACCAACTGAGCCACCCAGGCGCCCTCAGTAAACTTTACCTGCTGGTCTTGCATCAAAGTCTGACAAATGTTGACACTGAAATCAAGTTGTTTCTTTAGCTGATTAATTTGTTCTTGCCATTGTTCTTTCTCCTCTACATAAGAGAGTTCTGACACCCAACGAAGGTTCTCCTGACGCTGCATGCTGATATTCTGCTGTCTTGTCTTGGCTAAAGGACGGTAATTTCCATCTGCTGAAAAAGGCCGATTGTTCTTCCACCTAACACAGATTTAAAGCATTAGGTCATCGTATGTAATTACTTGGTTTTTAAAATCTGGCAATAAATCCTGATACCATGGTTCATAGACCAGTATTTTTTTAAGATCAAAGTTTAAGTTCAAAGGACTTCAAAAGTATGGAAATGAGGGGGAGGAAATTCCAGATTTCTAGCCTTGTGTAATTATCATTTTTAATTTTTTCCCCTTTTTTTTTTTACTTATGTCTTACACAGAAGTATCCATGTAATTCTCTAGTCTAGAAAATGAAAATATATTCTATCACAAGCATTTTTCCATTCTTCATGCTTTAAACTTAGCCACATGACATTCTATCATCAAGTGGAACTACTTAACCATCTTCTATTCATGAAACATTTTTCACTGTTAGAAATAACAATGTAATGAATATTCTGTTGCTACGTCTTTTTCAATACCTATGATTTTCAGTTTTGCTTAATTCCCTACAACAGAAGCCAAGATCAAAGCTTATGAATCCTGATTCAGTCTAGTTGGGATCTATCTTGACAAAACTCTTATGATACAATAAAAAATACATTTGGTCTTTGTCCCAAGTTCCCAGCACAGAGCTCGCAAAACTCTCGGCATCTCCTGAGACCTAGAAGTATCTTTTGTTATTCATAATGGACACCTTCAACCATAGCTAAGTTTATGCTAATGACTCTTGGGAGGCCCTAGACAGCTTCATGGAGGGGGACTGGTCACTAAAAAAAAAAATCAACCAGGTGTTTATAGGGTTGGAACTTTCAGCCCCACCTCCAACTTCAAGAGGGGGAGGGGCTAGAGTGAGTTTAACGTCAATGGCCAATGATTTAATCAGTTGTGCCTAGGGAATGAAACTTCCACAAAAACTCCTTACCAAGCTGCTTAGGAGAGCTTCTGGGTTGGTGAACACATTGAAGTGCTGGGAGGGTGGCACACCCAGAGAGAACATGGAAGCTCTGCACCGCTTCCCCAACCCATCCCTTGCCCTATCCATCTCTTCCATCTGGCCGTTGCTGAGGTGCATCCTTTATAATAAGTAGAGTTCTTGAGTTGTTCCAACAAATTATGAAACCTGAGGAGGGCTTGTGGGAACCCCCAAATTTTTAGCAAAGTCAGACAGAAGTGTGAGCACATGGAGACTTGGGACTTGCAACTGGCATCTGAAGTGAGGGCAATCTTGTGGGACTGAGCCTTTACTTGTGGCATCTGCCCTAATTCCAAGTAGTGAGTGTCAGAACTGAATTAAATGATGACACCCAGTTGGTTCGGAGAATCAGAGAAGTGCTTAGTGTCACAAAGACCTGAGACTTCAAGAATCAAACAAAAAGTTAACACAATGAAACTAACCTATTCTTAGTTTCTTTTACGTTGTAAGAGTTATGATTCACACTGTTAGGAGGATACATAGAAAAGTTATCATTGGAACTGGCATCTTGCTCTTCTTCCTCCTCCTCTTCATCCGTCCGAACAACTCCTTCAGAAAGGTAACCATCTTCATCTCCTTCTTCATCCAGTGCACACTGAGTAGAACCTCCCCAAGTTGCCATTGTTCTAGAGATTAAGAGACAAAAAATAAGAGATCATTTTGGAGATCAGCTAAATACTTTACCATCTACTATGTGCCAGACATTGTACCATGTACATATGTATGCATATGAAACATGTTTGCCTGCTTATAAAATTTCACTGAATTCCACTGCTGATATGTGGAATATGTTTATTCTGCCTTCCACAAAACAATTCTTCAAATAAATTAAAATAGTAATTGTATCTCCTAGAACTTTTTTCCTAAACTAAACTCCCTCAGTTTTTAACTTTACCTTGAGCAACAGTTTTCTAGATCAGAGCTGTCCAAAAGAACTTTCTGCAATAGTAGTAATGATCTATACATGTGTATCCAACACAGTAACCACTAGGTACACATGGCTAATGAGCACTTAAAATGTGGCTGGTGTGACTGAGAAAATGAGTTATTAATTTTATTTAATTTAAATAGGTACATATAGGTAATGTAACAGCTACCGCACTGGAAAGCCCAATTCTAGATCCATGGTTCCCAAACCTAGATGCTTACCATCAAAAATACCCAAAGAACTTTTCTAAAGTTCAGATGTGTGGTACTCAGAACAGAAAAAAATACTATAAATATAATTTGATAAATAAAGTGCATTTGGGACTTCAAAGCAGAACAAGTTCTTCTATGAGGAAGAGAAGTTTGGTGCAATGTTCCATAAATGCCATCTGAGGATATCAAAAGGTAAGGTCACAACAAATTTGAATTTCAAAATATTAGCTCTGAATACTCCCATACAGATAATTAACTGACATTACAGATGGCCAATTTTTTAGAAATATTCTAAATATGGAAATTTCAAATGTAAATCCTAAAAACTAAATTTTTTTAAAGCATTACTTTATTACTTTATTTTTATTTTTTGATTTTTGAGAGAAAGAGAGCAAGCATGCAAGGGGGGTGTGGGAGTTGGAAGGGCAGAGGGAGAAGGAGAGAGAATCTTTTTTTTTTTTTTTTTTAAAGATTTTATTTATTTATTTGACAGAGAGAGAGATAGCGAGAGCAGGAACACAAGCAGGGGGAGTGGGAGAGCGAGAAGCAGGCTTCCTGCCGAGCAGGGAGCCCGATGTGGGACTCGATCCCAGCACCCTGGGATCATGACCTGAGCCGAAGGCAGACGCTTAACGACTGAGCCACCCAGGCGCCCAGGAGAGAGAATCTTAAGCAGGCTCCATGCTCAGCGTGGAGCCCGATGCGGGGCTCAATTTCACAACCCTGAGATCACAACCTGAACTGATACCAAGAGTCGGATGCTTAACCGACTGAGCCACCCAGGCACCCCAAAACTAAATTTCCTAATCCTTAGGAAATTTACAAATAGGGGATTCCTCATTTAAGTAAAAATGTGCTTCTTTCTGGCCTGGTATGTAAGTACTACAAAGTAACAAGCATTTTCACTTTTATAAGCTTAAAACTTAACTAAGAACATAAGGCTTATACACTCAAGAAAATCTGTATCACCATTTGATCAAGTGCCTTGAGAAGTTACAACAGAAAATAGCTGGATTTAGTTAAACTGAACCATGAAGGTGATGATTTAACAGCAGCCTCAGTGAAACAGCAGATTTGAGCTGAGAGGGAAAATGAAGCTGCCCACTCTACATGCCTTAGGTAGGTGACGTTTAAAAAAAAATGTAAACACCTCTCTTACTTTTCTGTTCTACTCTGTTGAGGCGTACACAGGTTCTCAGATCCATCACTTCTCAATGACACGGCCACGGGCGATGTAGTTTCAGCTAGACCCTGCCTCCTCTGATGTTCCGCCATCAGCGCTTCAAGCTGCTTTCTCCTCTGTCGTAGCTCTTCTCTTAACATCTCATGTCTTCGCATTTCTGACCACAGCTATTATTTTAAAAGTCGGAGTCGAGTTAGTATAAATATCTGGATTTGTTTCAGCCTTAAAGACTAAAATACAAAGACTTCTATTCTCACTCTATCCATTTTACATCAAGATATCCCATGGTGAAAATAGCATTTTCGTGATAAATAAGAAAAAATTAGGCATTAATACTTAATGAAAGCAGTGGCCAAATATTTAGAGAAAGGTATAATGTTTTCTACAAATCACATATAAATAAAAGGCCAAAGAACAGGTCTTTCTAACTGAAATGACTGCTGTTCGCTGCAACTATCTCTTAAATACAATTCTGCCAAGTATTTCCTAATAATTTTGAAATTATTTTGAAAAGATCCCAAATTAATTACTTTTTGAAAAAATTATTTCCTCCCAACTAAAAGACACAAAACAGACTGCATTCAAAAACATGTTTCATAGATATTCAGTTTTCCTTAAGATGTGACATAAGACTTGGGAACAACAGGTACAATATATAATACCTCGTTATCTACTACTGAAGAATCTTCAGGCTCAAAACCAGATTTGCTTGTACTGGTTTCATTTCCATTAACAGCTGGGGTTGAAGTAACAGCTGGGATATATTTTTTTGTGGGAAAATTACCCGCACTAGTAGCTGACAGCTAAAAAAGGATTAGTAAAAACCATTATGAGGAATTAGAGCAATTATGTTAATTTCATAAAAGCAGTTATTTTACCATTTCTCTGGGGGCTCTAGTACCATATTTAATTTGTCATTATCAGACCTCAATTGCCATTATGATCCAAAGAAAGCCTGACATAAGAAAACAAAGATGAAAACACAGAGTAAAGTGGATGAGAAGCAGCCAAGCCTCAAGAACAAAAGAGACAAGAGGGATAAAATGCTACTGTGGAAAATTTCATATACTCAACCCAACTCTCGTATATATTCTTCCGGACATCAGACTAGGGAGAAGGGAAAAGGATTAGACAAAGTAGAAAAGGTTAAAAGTCTAGGGGGAAAAAAAAAAAACTGTTACAGAGAAACATCATTTGATGTGTTTCCCTTTCTTTGAAAACAAAACCCGAGGAATAAAATATTTTAAGAAAAATCTCAAAAAGAATTGGGTGTTTGCTCTCTGTGTTAACTTTACTCCTACTCCTGATTACCTGATATGGTCAAAGATTACTCATTCTCTGTTCAGTCCCAAAGGGTACTACTTAATAAGCATTAAGCAAATATTTTACTTAATTTCTTTAGGTAATTCATGATGGTTTAAGGGCTTTATTATGTAATTTTAGGCCAATAAAAGATGGAAATGCTATTCCCTTAAAGGCAAAGCCGAAACCAGAATATTTTCATAGTTATGAACATTCATGTTCTGAATCTAAAGTAGCTAGCCCAACAGGTGAAAAAACAGAAGTAATCAGAGTCAATTCCTACGTGCTATCTTTCATAGTGTAAATGTACATCCCTAACCCGTTTCATTAGTTCATCCGTTTTATTAATCCTAATATTGGTATGAATGTGTCACCTCAGTACTAGAAAAGGTAAGAGTACTTTCCAATCACATTAGGTTTTAAACATCTTTTTTCATACAAACGGAAAGAAAGTTCCTAATTACCTGTAAGTCAGGACATGCCTTCTGCAATGCTTGAATTTTCTCTTGAATCTCAATCAGTTTCTTTCTTTCTTCCTGCAATTGTTTGAGTTCTCTCTGTTGCTGCTGTAGTTTAGCCTCATAAAATTTCTCTCTATAATTAAATTGATATTTGCAAACTCCAATAAATCTGATAGCATTAAGCATGACCTAATATAGAACCTAGTCAAGTAAGTACCTTCTCTAAAATAAGCACTAAATTTTTATTAAATGAAGCTCATGAGCTTAACATACCTTGCCTTCTCATTTATTCCAGCATCTTTCTGTGTTTTATTGGCATTTCCTCTAGTATTATTTGCATTTTGTTTGTTGTCTTCTTCTGCTGGGTAGAAATCATCCAAATTTGAAGTATTGGTAGAGATAACTCCATGATCTGCTGCATCATCATCCTAAAAAGCATCATTAAAATAATCTTGAAATCTAAAGGCATTATCCAATTCAAAGCTTAAATACCACTATTCTGTAAAATTTACATGACATAAAAATTAGAGCAGTAGATTAAGTACATGATTTTTAGAGAACATTGAAGCTCGTCCTCTACCAATGACAGGAAACGAAGTACTAAAACAACAAAAAAGTACATTTATAATCTGAGCTGCCAATTACCCACTAATGACTCATGGTAAGTTGCCTTTTCTTATCTTGACCAGATACTGAGCTATTAAAGAACAGCTTTATACAGAATACGAAAAAGATCAAAAACACACCATCAGATATGGGAACTCTTGATACTAGATAATTTTTCGTAGAATGTAACTTTTTTTAAAGATTTTATTTATTTATCTGAGAGAGAGAGAGAAAACACATTAAGTGGGGGGAGGAGTGGAGGAAGAGGGAGAGAATCTCAGGCAGACTCTGCACTGAGCAGAGCCTGACACAGGGCTTGATCTCACAACCTGAGCCAAAACCAAGTCAGATGCTTAACCAACTGAGCCACCCAGGCGCCCCTTAAAATGTAACTTTTACATTAACGATTTCAAATAATCAATGTCCAGTCCACTGTCACTTGCTTACAATTTTCTATTCTCTCACTTTGGTCTTTAGTTTGCCAAACCAGTGCCAATGACTCACAATACAAAAATGAATGAGAATATCTCACATCTGTCATGACTAATGGAAAAACAACTAAAGTTCTCAGCTTCCTAAGGGTAGGTCCCCATCTACCCTTAAAGGTTAGGGGTAACCTTTAAGGTTGGGGTGAACTACTACATTTTTAAAAAAACATTTAACTCCATATAATTTTATATTTACTCATGCTTTCTCTGAAGACCTCAAATGAAACTTAAACCTTTGGAAATATCATTCTAATAAAACCTTAAAGAGTTAGAGCTGACTCAATTATAAAACTGGGTAGACAATTTTAAGTTTGTAGATGGTGTTATCTGGTATTCTTATTCATCTAAAAACTAGCCTAATTCATTCCTAATATGGGTAAGAAGATGGAAAAGAAACTGAGCTGGGATTCAGGAATAGAGAAGCTATAATTATGAGGCCTTTTCACATAATAAAAAGTGAAAAAATTAAAGTACAAGAAAAAAATACAAAACAAATCTGCCTGATGTTTCAGAAGGCAGTGAGAAGGTACCTGAACAACTGAGTTATCAACTCTGATGCTTAAAGTAAGTGACTCAAGAATTATTAACAGTCTTTTGAAAAAATCAAGCAGTATTTACCTGTACCATAGCAACAAGATCTTGCAACTGTCTTAGTTTCTGTTTTGCAGCCATAAGTCTATTGATCTTCTGTTCAAATTCAGCATCTTCAGGAGCCTCATCAACCAGACTGCTCCTATGACTAGTTAATGAAGCGCCACTGACTCCCTCATCTTCTGCTTCTTCCTCTTCTTCCTCATCATCTTCACCTTGTGCACCATGAATCCCCTGTTCTCCTTCTCTATTATAGTGACAATCTGCTAAAAGCAAGTATCAATGAAATCAATAATTTAATAAATTTAAGAGTACTAATTAAAGAAAATCCACTTCAAAAAAACAACATGGCAAAATTATCCATCAATAGTCAATCATACCTAAAGAAGGAGGCATGTTCAGAGCCCTTATGTTGGCAGCAGATCTGTTGTTAATTTCACAATTAGAATTAACTGATCTCCCCTCTCTATTATTAGAAACACACTGAGCATTAGAATTACTATTTACTTCATTCCAAGTGGCAGCTACTTGTGGATTTCTAAAAGAAAGAAAACAGCCTGAAGTTATTTAAAGTAAAAAATTAAAAATTAAAAATTAAAAATCAAAGTTTTAGAACTGCTGATAAAATAATTCTGAACTATGAACATCGCTGGCTATTTCTCCATTTAAATTCATACTCTGAATAACTGGCTCTTGCTTTTCAAAAACTGCTCTTTGGAAATTTAAGAAGAAAAACATCCAAAAAATCAAAGTTACACCTAAAAATAAAGAGGCAGGAAAATGTTAAGTTAGATACTTCTTATGACTTACTTGCATGTGATCTTAACAAACAACAAATTTACCAAACTACTGTACTCAGTGCTTCTCTATTTGTTTTTCTTCACAGGGCCAGTAAGATTACACTGGCCAAAATAGTAGACTTACGCAGACTTACAGGAGAAAAGCTTAAATAAAAAGCAAGTAGCACTCTATTGAGGTTTTTCTGCTCCATATTAGAAGCATTTAGTTAGGAGGAACATGTTAGAAAAACAAACTTCCAAGTTCTTACCGAATGTTAGTAACAGGTTCAGAGTTTTCATGTTCAGACTCGTATTCTGACTCTTCAGTTTCTTCATCTTTTGTGTTTTCATTTACAGCATCTGTCATCATATCTGATGTTTGTTCATAATAATGAACCAATTCTCTTAGTTCATTCAATCTCTTTCGAACTTCATTTAACTTCCTGATAAACAACAAAAATGTATATATAATAACTATTTTAGCAAAATAAAGCATGCAGTATTTCCATATAAAAGCAGCCAGCATGGACAAAATTCAGACCTAGTGCAGTATCAAGGGGTGTGACTATAAAGTTAGGAATTCAATTTCAAGGATAGCTTACTCAATATCTCATCACTCCATTTTCTTATAATCTATTAGAGACAAAGGCATTAAAAAAAGCAGACTTGGTTTCTTAATAAATAGTGAAGTACTAAATATTCAATTTAAATACTACCTCTCAGGCAAATCAGGGATGCAGACACTATTAGACATTTACAGAAGGTTCCTAATCTGTAACACACAAGAGATCTATAAGGTGTATAGTATGTTTACCCCAAGTATTACGTTTATTGAGTTTCTATTAAGTGTCAGGAACACTGCCAATGTTTTTTAATCTGTAAAATACCTTTATGAACAGGTATATTATCCCTATTTTGCAGATGAAGAAACAGAGGCTTAGTGAGGGTAAGTTATTTGTCCATGGTCACACAGCCTTGTAAGATAGAATATCAGGGCTTTCTGACTCTAGGGCCTGGGCTCTGAATTTAGAATCATTTGAATATAAAAATCTTTTAATGCAATCCCACCTATTTCTAATCCTTTAGCTAGAAAATGGGAATGCATCAGCTCACAAAAATTACCTGTATTACAATGTCACATTTCTCTTGGAAAACTCAAAGGATGCAGATATAACACACACACACTTCTTCTACCACCTCTTAAGAATATTTAAATTACGTAAATTCAGTTTTTCCAGAATTTTCAACAAAGAAAAAAAACCATAATTTATCCCCATTATTCAATTCTATTCTATGTAAACAATATTTGTAAAAATGTTTTACTGGAGTTTTTCAGTTGGATTTAGATGTCCTTCATTTTCACTCTCATTCTGAGAAACTAGAGAAGCAGCAGGATAAGGAACAGATGATGTGAAGCTATTGGGTTCTCCATTGACAACTGGTGCTAAGCCTACAGGAGCAGAGGGAGCTGAAGTTGTACTTCTCTGATCCACACTTCTTTGTGGAGAGGCTGAAGAAGGCACAACTACCAAAAAAAAAAACAGTTACCATAAACAAACAGATATGGAATCAAACAACACTTCAGTTTGCTTATATATAAAAATAAAAAGTAAAAATCATTAACATCTTACATTCTGCAGCTTTAAATTTCAGAAACGTAAGTGTATAATAGCCAGGCCACTTATTCAACCAAGCAGACTTAGGGGAAAAAAAAAAAAAGAAAAAGGAAAGACAAGGTGGAAATTGACAAAAACTATTATATTCTACCTTAAAAAGTAACCAGTATATTCTTTGATAAACCTGATTCTAGGTTAAGTTAAACAGGGCAAATGTGGGGCGCCTGGGTGGCTCAGTTGGTTAAGCGGCTACCTTTGGCTCAGGTAATGATCCCAGGGTCCTGGGATCAAGCCCCACAGTGGGCTCCCTGTTCAGCAGGGAGTCTGCTTCTCCCTCTCCCTCTGTCTGCTGCTCCCCCTGCCTGTGCTCTCTCTCTCTCTGTCAAATAAATCAATCTTTAAAAAACAAAAACAAAAAACAAAACAAAAGAAAAAAACTTAGGGCAAATGTGTATGATGTACAGCATCTACAACTCTTTACAACCCTAGGGGTTTAGGCCCCAAAGAATGTTCTAAATCCATAGCTCAGAGTAATTTTATCTGGTCTCCAAGATGGAATTTTCCTTGTTCCAAAAGATAAAACAAACTTAAAGTAACTGTAGTACATTCATACCATGAAATACAACTCAACAATAGAATTTTCTAATTAGATGATGGCTTATCTTCTATAGTCTTTGAACTATATGTTAATTACTTTTCTGTCCACATGGATTAAAGATACCTTATGCCTTCAAGGAGAATGAATGAAGATTAAGAATCTCTGCACTTCTCAATCTCCATCACTTTAAAACTACTGTCATTTATCTCTTTCTCACAGGGACAACCATCATTTGTTGCTCACATTACAAATTGCTACAACTGGTTTCCAGCAGTCTCTTTGCTCTATTCCTTAATAAGTTCAACCTTTTGCTACAGCTTTCACACTGTTTCACAGTGTGAAAAAAAATCATTTTTTAGAGTCATCAGTAGGCAAAGTGCTACTTTATCATGTATATAAAACTGACCACCGGGCCTTCAGTACAACTTTTGAATTTTAAGTTTTTCTTAGCTGTGTCCATCTGTATAACATAAGCATTGGGGGGGCATGTGGATGGCTCAGTCGGTTAAGCGTTTGCCTTCAGCTCAGTCATGACACCAGGGTCCTGGGATTGAGCCCCATGTTGGGCTCCCTGCTCAGTGGGGAGCCTGCTTCTCTCTCTCCCTCTGCCGCTTCTCTCTCTCCCTCTGCCGCTTCCCCCTGCTTGTGCTCTCGCTAATAAGTAAATAAAATCTTAAAAAAAAAAAAATAAGCACTGGGATTAGGTTATACTCTAGAGGAGGAGAGACTAGCAGAGGTCTGGGAAAAGAAAGGAGGATGTTTCAGGAAGAAATACTAAGGTTTTTGGGGGGGGATAGCAGAGAAATAGGAGATGGGTAAAGAATAAGGAACAGGGACTCCAGAGATGTTTTTCCTATCCCTTGTCTTTTCTTTAATAAGACAGCACCTGGAATGTTGAAGAATTATGACCAGCTGGAGTTGACCCTAATGATCAGTTTCCCATGCTAGAGCTCCTACTACTAACTGTTTAGGTAAGAGGCAAGGACCAGGCTTGAGAAGGTGTGAAGACAGCAAATGAGGACTAGTAACTGGATCTCAATCAGACAGAAGCAAGTAAAACATCTTGCAGCAGAAAAGGTGGTTCCTAAAGTGCAACTAGTATGACTATGCTCTTCCTATTCCTCCTAAGTGACCATATATTTCCAAAAAGTTATAAACTTTTCAGTTTATATAGTCTACGTTATAAACTATATAAGTCATAAATTTTTTGCACTAAACCATACATATGTTTTTCATGTCTTTTTTTTATAAATACTTTCTAAATCTATTCAATAGTTTTTAAATCAAGGTACCAATTTGGATTAGTTTTCCTTTAAGGGAAAATGTGAATATGCTAAAAAAATCCAGGAACATATGTTCAAGTATCTAATAGTTTACCTTCTCTTTTTCTTTACCCTGAATTAAAATCCTACCTATTTTTCAAGGCTTAAGTTTATTCTTTACCTTTACTGAATTATAGGAACAGATCTCCCATCTATTTGGTTATCATCGTATATTGACTTGTTACTTAAAAACTATCCCCATGCAGGGCGCCTGGGTGGCTCAGTGGGTTAAGTGACTGCCTTCGGCTCCCGGGACTGAGTCCCACTTCAGGCTCCCTGCTCGGCGGGGAGTCTGTTTCTCCCTCTGACCCTCCCCCCTTCATGCTCTCTCTCTCTCATTTTCTCTCTTTCTCTCAAATAAATAAAATCTTCAAAAAAAAAAAAACTTTCCCCATGCAAGTCCTATCTCTCCTCAAATAATGTAATTTTCTTGAGGAAGTATGAGTTCATTCATTCATTCACCAGGTATTTACTAAATTAAATACTGCATGCCAGCACATATACTCATGTGTCCTCTACCTAATACTGCTGAGCCGGCTTTACTTACATGATGAATTGTTCAGATGTTGATCTCGAAGTGTATGAAGTTCTCCAAGCAGTTTGTCCATTTTTTGTTTCTTTTCCTGTAATACTCTCATTTTGCTAAAAAGTTGTACTTTCTCATCAGGTAAGCGTTCTGAAACTGAAGGATTCCTGCTCTGGGAAACCTCCCTAGTTAATGAAAGGCTTTCCGCTTGTCTTCTATTGTCTGGAACAGTTGGAGGCTTATTTAAAATAAAAAAAAAAAAGACGATCAAGGCAATGAAAGGTTTGATTCTCATTTTAAAAACACATAAATACTCTTTATAAAAAGCAATAAATATTTGCCTAGATTGTGCTAGTGGGTAAGCATACGCCTTTCCAATTCCCAAATCACATACTATTTCCTGATGTGCCACTATAACATCTATATGGTTTTATGGACACATATTACTACGCAGTGGTCTTGAATTCACTGGACTGAATTACTATCTGGATCTAAATTAAGTGCTAGAAATGTCTTTATAAGCCTTATATAAACTTATATAAACTTTCAAAAATCTCATTCTCTCTCTTGCCAGCTTTTTACAATCATCATAAACTTTTTCTTAATCTATCAGTTTTTCCTAACACTTCTTTCCTATGATCCTCTACTAAAATTTTCAAAAATCCACTACGGCTTAGGAAATCATAAAATGAACACCACTGAGCTTAAATTTTAACATTTTGCCACATTTGCATCAATTTTTTTTTAAGAGAAATATAACATTACAGATATAAGCTCTATACATACCAACGCCCAATCTCATTACTCTCTCCAGAAATAAACACAATTACCATCATCACATATGTTTATATATTATTGTACCTACATAAGATATACATCCTTCATGCATTTTTAAATATTAATCAAGCAGTATCCTTCCTAAACTCGTGTTTTTCATTTATTAACTCTGGCTCATTTAATGAACTGGCTATAAGATTTCTACAAAGTGGTAGACCATATTCATTTATTTTTACCCGGTCAGCAGACAGGAGACATTGAATCTTCATACTCATTACAGTGAAGAGGTAATAATTCACCCTTTCTTATTCAAGGCCCATAGATTGAAATTTTGCATTTAAATCATTACTTACAAAGGTCACCAAATTGTAACACTTATTAATTCTGAAATTAAACTTAAGAACTTTCTCCAAAATCGTCAGTAAAATATTTAAGGACACAGATTCAAATATAACTTAAGCTTTAGAGGTTATGACCATAAAGAATCTTTGAGAGGAAAAAAGAACATATTATCTAGTAGCATTCAAGGAGAAAGTTTCACTTATCACTGCATTCACATAGATTTTCCTCTAAGTAAGTGTTTCTCCAAGTATACTCCCCAGACTACCAGCAGTGGAATCACACAGTGGGGAAGCCCACCTCAAATGTATGAATCATACATACTTTGGGAGTGAGGGAATCCCAATGATCAGAACACTACATTTTTATTTTATTTTTTTTTAATATTTTATTTTTTTTTAATATTTTATTTTTTTTAAACAAAACGCCAGGTGATATTTATGCTACAGTGAAGTTCGGGAACCACTGGCTTAATTAATATGATTTTAAACTCAACTATACTAAAAAAATTAAATTACCTGAGAATCACGAAGCTGATTATGAAAACGCTGAATTAAATCATTCAGTTCTTCATTTAGTTCAGAGGTGATACTAACTCCAGATAGGCTACCTGTAGTTTCTGTTACAACTGGAAAGAAAATTAACAACTATTCATTAAAGCAAACAAATTAATACACTTTTCAATTTCTGAGAAGCTAAAAATAAATTCGGGGGGGGGAAGGAATTTTAAAAAATCTTACCTAATTTAAAACTAGTTAACCCTCAGATTTACCTCCCAAACAATCATTTTAATAGAAATTTCCATCTAGGGGTACCTGGGTGGCTCAGTCATTAAGTGTCTGCCATCGGCTCAGGTCATGATCCCAGAGTCCTGGGATCGAAACCCTCATCGGGCTCCCTGCTCCGCGGGAAGCCTGCTTCTCCCTCTCCCACTCCCCCTGCTTGTGTTCCCTCTCTCGCTGTCTCTCTCTGTCAAATAAATAAGTAAAATCTTTAAAAAAAAAAAAAAAAAAGAAAGAAATTTCCATCTAACCTGAAGACAAAGGGACACAGAGAAGTCTAATATAGTGATTCATCTTTTTCTGTCCCATCACTTGAGGAGGGATACTGCTACATTCCAATTAAGAATAATGACTCAATGGAGTAGGGAGAGGACAGGCCTATCAGGTTGGGTTGGGGGAGTGGCAAGGGAAAGTGGTTCATCTGAAAAAGTACAGCTGATACTGACAGGTCTCAATCCCCACCTCCCCCAAACAGAATCAATGCTGTAATACAGGGGCTGGCAAATTTTTTATAAAGATTCAGACAGTACATATGTTAGGCTTTGTGGAAATGGTTTTTGTCTCAACTACCCAACTCTGCCATTGCAGGGAAAAAGCAACCACAAATGATACATAAACAAACAGGCATGGATATGTTCCATAAAACTTTATTTTAAACAGTGGGCCAAAGCCAGCTGGCCATAGCTTGCTGACCCTTGCAGTAGAACAGATTATTTACTGAAGTAATTGCTTGTGATACAATGCAGACTACAAGACCACAGTTTTTATCCTCCTACGGCAGTATTCCTGAGGCAGTATTCTGAGGACAATTTTGATAACGGGTTACTGCTCTACTACCCAACCACCCTGTGCTTATCCTTTCCAGCTCTAAAAGAGACACGGGCTATAAACTGTTTCTGTTTTAAAAGAAAATACTAGCTTTTTCAAAGAGAAATTAGAATTTCAGGGCTAAATAGAATCCCTTCAGCCCTGAGTTAAGTGCAAACTCTATTTTGAAAAGAAAGAAATTACAGTGTAGATGACTAACACACACTGCTAGTTGAGTAAAGAACAACTCTTTCCCATGACTATTACTTAGCCTCGCTTACATACCAGAATATTAAATACTATCATTCTGGTTTTTCATCAGAAATCTCATAAATACAAGAGAAAATGTTTTAAAATTACTACCCTAAAATTCTTTTTGAGATAATATAAAAAATAAATTTAATCTTAAACCTTTGTTCATTCTACTCCTGGTGTCTGCCTCATTATACTTTAAAGAAACAAGTTCATATATTCAGAAAAAGAAGACCTCTGACCTAGAATTCAAGAAATCTGATTTTACTAATATGTCATAGAAGTATAGGCAAGTCACAAACTCTGTTAGAGCTCCTTCTCTCCCAAATGAGACTAAGAAAAAGCTCTGGAGACTAACCTACAATTTTGTGATAATCAAATGAGATGATATAAACGTTAAGTATCTGAAATAACATCACCACCACAGGCATATCTCTGAAATCTAGAACTTGAAAAATATTTAAAATACTTTAAAGTCATTAGCCATTAACTAGTATGTCATTGTTTAAACATTTTGTTTTATTCTAAATTACCTATTCCCTAAATATAAATGTAAAAGCTAATGAATTCTGGACTTTACAAGGGAAAAATGTGTTGAAAATGTATATAATTATTACTGTACATATTATATATAATATACAATTATGTAATTATTACAAAAGAATAAGTTACTTGCAAGTCATACAGTTCCATATGAAAATGCAAAATTAAATTATGTATAACAGTGATCAGAGGGCTAAGCCACTGGGCTAGGTGTGGATAGCAGCATAAATTAAAGAATAACAAGGTAACCTCAGTGAGGACCTAAAATAGAGAGCCCACAGGAAATAAATTATTATTAGACTAGGATGATAGACTAGAAAATAGACCTTAGTTTTACTGAGTTTTAATAGGTAACAAGCTGTTTTCAACTTACTGAGAAATTAAACAGGTTTGAAGTGATAAAACAAACTATAAAATTAGACTCAATACTAAAGAATTCAATACAATTTCCACCTAAATGATACATGGCTATGAAGGAAGAAAGAAAAGTGAAAAAAACATTTCTCAGTCTCAGGAAGACTATATATAGAATATAAACACTGTTCAAAGGAACTGGTGTATACAACTGGGCACCTAATTGAAATAACAGAGCTACTACCAACATTAGAAGCTAAAGAAGCTCTACAAATTTATGCACTGTCTCCCTTAATGTTTTGACCTTTCCTTGGTAGGCAAGACAAGTATAGCAATCCCAGATGAATAAAGTACAAAAAGTGGGGGGAAAAAAAAAGAAAGGAAAAAAAAAAAAACATTAAGAGCCCTATCAGTGTGAGGTACAAAAACAGAACTACAGCCTGTCCCTTTTACCTCTTAAAGGTACTCTCTGATGAAAAGGAGAGCAAGCTGGCTGTCTGCCCGGTACAGTATGATGGCCAGGAGTTGTCCCTGCAACCTCTTCTGCATAACCAGAGAAAAGCACAGGACAGGGTAAGCCTCATATGTAGGTTTCTAAACTAGTCAATATAATCAAGACCTGATCATATAATAACCAGCATCCACCTTGCAATACCATTATTAACTGAGCCTTACTTATAACAACAACAAGCTACACTGTGGCATACCAGAATCATCCATCACAGCAATAGCTTGCTCTGCTTTGTGCTGCAGAGCAAGAAGAGCAGCCTGTCTTCCCTGCAGAGCTCTCAGTTGCTCCTGCTGTTGTAACATCCTTTTTAATAAGTCATGTTGTTTCTTCAAATTTTCTATCTCTTCCATAGGCTCCTGCTGAGGATCTCTGGCCTGGAAAATAAGACCAACAATACTTATATCTGATTATTAAGATTCATGTTCCTGTTTCAACTACCAATGGCACAGTACAGACACAGATGATAAATTAGTATTAAATACACAACGGTAAATACAGTTTCAGTAGACTTGAAGAAAAAAAGAATAAGAATAAAACGATAACACAGAGATATCCTGCCATGTTGAGTTAGGTAGTTAGGTAATTTCACAGTAAAAGATCATAAGCAGTAGCTTAGCATGAAGAGGAATTAACAAAGAAAAAAAAAAGGCATACAAAAAAGGAGGTCAAAAGGCCAAAAAGAGCTATACACACACACACACACACACGAGCCAGACCTTATAGAAAAGGAAGAACAGATCATACCAGGTTAATGTCCTAAAAATATCCTTGAAGATCATTCTAAAAAACATTCTGCCCCACTTCTAGAAGTGATGTTAAAAAATACTAATAAAACAAAAATGAACCCACTATTTTCTAACCAAGGACAAAAATTACAGAAACACTTTTATTTGATAATTTGATGTAAGTGGCTTTCATTTACTTACATCTCATTTCATAAGCATAAAATAAAGCAGAAAACTTTGTTTTGTATCAAAGATATCATTATGTTTTCTTTTAAATTATGCTTATTTAGCTGAGTCTGAGAAATTAAATAGAATACTTTGAAATTCCCTCCAAAAGGTACCATTTTGCCTAGACAAACAAGATTAGATAGATGCCACTTTTAAAAAATTATAAAATGTTAAGGATTAATCTTAAAACCAGTGAAATTTAACCCAACAAGAAAAAATAAAAGTCAATCAAGCAAAGAAACTAATTTAAATACAACTTGGGAAAAATAAAGTATAAGCCAAATTACATATGAAATGTATATATATCATATTAGAATTTTTCATCATTGATCTACCTTTTTAAAAAATCTTATATTTTAAAAGTTTAAAGATTTTACCTAATATTTACACAGAATATTTCTATTAACTTAGAAACATTTAGTCAATTTTAAACTTGCATTGCTACCAAATTTTGGTTGGGGTTATATAGATTTTAAGTGACTAATCCCAACTACCAAAGTTATTAAGAAGAATAAAGAAGTTCAATAATTTCATTTCAAAGTAAAATGCACTGATCTACTTTCTCCATGTACATGTGATTCCTGGAAAAATTATGGAAACACAGATGGCTCCACAGAGATTCCCTCCTGGGTGACATCCTTTATCGATACTCTGCAAAAATCCCTTCTCTTTACCTTCCCAAGTGAATAAGTATATGGCTCTAAATTAAACACTGGAAGAAAGTAAGATCAAATAAGGAAGTAGAAAGACTGTGGTTGGAATATCTGATGCACAAATCAGAGAATTCAGTCAGTGCTGCCTCTATCCTATATTGACTGACTAGACTTCATAAACAGGGAAGAGAAGCAACTATCTTGGTCAAAGCAGTACTTATTAAAGATTTTCTGTTGTCTTGAATTTCCAAAAAACTAAAGCCCTTTTCAAATTAACTACTGTGTACTCAGTTCTCTCCCCACCTATACAAGTGGAGTTAAGTTGCTAACACTGACATTCATTCCTGTTAAAATTCATCTTCTTAGTTCTGGCTTATTTCAATTTATAATCCTCCCATCTCTCAAAAATATGTAGTTCACACTTCAAGGTAACCTTAAAGCTCTCTAATTTTAAAGAATTTACTAAATAACATTCTGGTTTTTTACCCTTTAAGCAGCAAACTTTTAAGAAGAACTTTAATCCTTGTTAGTCATATTTTCTTTTAGACTGTATTTACTTATTTTACTTATTTGAGAGAGGAGAGAGAGAGCATTAGAGAGCATGAGGGGGCAGGGAGAGGGAGAAGCAGGCTCCCGGCTGAGCAGGGAGGCTGAAGGGGGGGAGGGGGGAGGCTGGATCCCAGGACCCCAAGATCATGACCTGAGCAGAAGGCAGAGGCTTAACCGAATGAGCCACCCAGGAGCCCCTTGTTAGTCACATTTATTTGCAAAACTCTGACACTCAAATTATAAAGAATTCTGAACTATTTATTAAAGGAAACACAATTACCTCCAGATTCTTCACTAATCTAAAAATGAATTCCCAACAATTTTGAAATTAGTAGAGTTTATTACTGCTTAATAACTTTTGCATCCATTTAAATAACACTTCAGGGGTGCCTGGGTGGCTCAGTTGGTTAAGCGTCTACCTTCGGCTCAGGTCATGATCTTGGAGTCCTGGGATAGAGCCCCGCATCGGGCTCCCTGCTCAGCAGAGGAGTCTGCTTCTCCCTCTGACCCTCCCTCCTCTCATGCTCTCTCTCTCTCAAATAAATAAAATCTTTAAAAATAATAATAATAATAATAATAATAATTAACACTCAAACTAATATTCAGAAAACCTGAGCTGAGGGAGGCAGGAAGGGACTACAGTCAAATGTAAAAAAAGGGAAAATGAGAAAATGGAAATAAAAATACCTAGGGATTAGAACATGCCAAGCAGATGGTGCATGGAATAGGAATCCAAAAGGGAAGCAAAGAATATATTAACCCTTCAAACACATAATTTCACTTAAACTTTGTGAGTCACCTCCAACAAGTACATTTTTAGTTTATGGATAAAAAAATTAACTTAGACATGAAATCCAAAGCTGCATACAGGTAACAGTTCAATTTCAGAAAACTCTGTCTTCCTTTCCTTTAGAAAAATGAGGTTCCTCCAATAATTTTTCATGGATCCAAATTTATTTTTGTAGCTGAAAAGTACTTCAGATAATATGTACTCCATTTTTTCATGTGAAAGGTGAGGAACTATAAGCCCAGAGAAGATAAAGCTGTGATTTAGCCCATATCACAGGGCAAGTTAGGTTCCTAAGTTCTAGGTTGGTGTTTTCCACACCACACTGCCTGCTCCAAAATTATATGCTCAGTAGTTTTAAATACAAAAGTCTTAAGACACCATGTCTGAGGAAACATAGTCTGGTTTGGGAGACAAAGTTAGCCCCCATGAAATAACTAGAAATGATGAAAATAATAGCAAAAAAAGAGTAGATAATATTTTAAAAAGCTTAATAAAGTCTCTAAAAGCCACAAGTGAATGTGCGGGAAAGAGGAGTATGGGAAAATAATGAGGGCACAGGTACTTGTGGAAGGCTTCTTTTTTAAAAACTATGCAAAGTGTCATCATGTCTATAAAATATTCCATAAAATGGGTTCTGTCCTTGTAAGCAGCTGGAAAATACCAACCATTTCCTATCAAGCTACCACTCACAAGGCTGCTTTAAGCTCTGAATCTCAACTTTTTTCCTACTCTCCTAACAGAACATGACATCTTGAAAAGATGTTAAGTAGGGAATGAAGGTGAGGTAGGGAGAACACAATTCTGCATAGCAGAGGAAAAATAGTCAGTTGGTGAGAATGAGGAGTTTTTTCTAATAAAATATTATGAATAGAGCACTGATAGAACTACCCTAGGATGGCCCTAAAAATCAAAAGATTAAAGAGAATCAATTGGAATAAACTCCAAGAAGAAAGTTCAATAGAGAGTAATATTCACTTATAAGGCTATTATTCAAGGAAAATGAAAAACAGAAAAATGTTTTTTAAAAGTAAATGTATCACCTTAGGAAAAAAAGAAAAGCTGGCAGATTTTACTGTTTGTCAATGTTCAGAAAACTTAAAAGGAACAGTAAGTTCCAAAGGATATTTACTGTGTCTCACACTTTTTCTCCAATGCCACTCATTTTAAAAATAATCAGCTATTTAATTTACTATTCTGTTGTGTTGGGCACCTTTTGCTTAATACTTCATAGTGAGATCATCTTAGTTGATTTCAAACTGTATCCTCAAATTCTTATGGGAGCCAGAAAAAAAAAAAAAAAAAAACCTGCCAAAATACTTAGAGGTTTTGTCATTTTTAAGCAGCAAAAAGAAAAAAAAAAGTGCATAACCAAATAAAGACCCTAGTATATTAATATAAGCTAATAAAACATAAGAAATTAGTCTAATCGATACTTATTAAAATAGTATTTTACTCTTGCAAATGGGTATGAGCACTTTCTTATAAATGCTTTTATTGAAACTTCTTTTAAGTGTAACTACACAAAGAGCTGTCTTTAAACCTTTCCTGAGTGACTTTATGCAAATCATGGAAAATTCAGAGCAAACACTGGAGGAAAAAAACCAGCAGAAACATTACCAAACAAGTTAACTTTTTTGCTTAAGTATTTTTCTAAAAAAAAAAAAAAAGAATGGAAGGGGTTTCCAACAAGAATCAAAATAAAAACCACAAAAGAAAAAAAAAGGAAAAAAGGCACTATAAAAATACTTCATTCTTAGACAGGAAAGCTAATAGCTTACTCCATTTTCTTTTTCTTTAATGAATGACTGCAAGAATTAAGACAAAACTTAAAAGTACCACGTTCATACACGAATACAAGTATCAAGAAACAAAAGGCAACTAATGGTTAAGGTTTAAGAATTTCTATTTTGAGTTCTCAATGGCAAAAAAAGAAAATGGATTAAGTCCTTTGTTAATGCAAATTAACTACAGCTGCCACATATAATCCACCGGGAGGAGTATAAGGAAGCAGAGAAAAATAAACACACTAAGGGATAGCATTTTACTAAGGCAAATTACAGTATAATTAGCCGTGTTAATAGCTTATATATTTAAGAGTAATAGCAACAACAGAAAGGCAAATAAGGAAGAGGAAATGTGAACAAAAGAGGTGCTCATTTAGAGACTTCCCAAATAAATATTGTGAAATATACCTTTGAGGGAAATCCACGTTTTCGGCTACATTTCCTATTAGGCCTCAGTTCCCTGTCATTCTGAGGAGGTCTGTCACCTTTCCCTTTTGGACTTGTGGTAACGTCAATGTCTGAAACCTGTTCCTGTGAAGCTGAATTCCCTAGTTTGTCCTCAATGCACGGCCGAATTCTCAGACTAAAAGATGCCTCCTTTATTAAATAGTGTAGCATATTAATTTCTTAATACAAACTCCTGTTTAACATACAAGCCAGCCTTGTGAATAAATACAAAAAATTTACCAGTTCATCTCTTTAAAAATCAATCCACCCTTCCCCAAGTGGCAATAAACTTAAGACTTTTAGATTTCTGTAAGACTAGACTAATGCTTACTATAATCAAGTACCATATCATATCCTAGGCAATTTCCAAACTATACAACTGGAGCACATTTTAACATTTATTCTGCTGTTATTAATATCAATTTTCATTATGTCATTTTATGTTATGAAAAAAATTCTCATCACAGTGAACACTACATATGCTAATATATAAATCAAAATAACCAACTATACCATTTCCCACCCCTCCCCAACAGAATTCCTTTACCCACATTCCCCAATTCCTCCATTTCTGCTGGAATGAAATGTGAGGAAAAAAATTATTCCCAGCACCACTGTAAACAGAAAAACAATTTCTCCACAAAAGAATCTATTTTCAACAGTTGTTTGGATCAGGCCCTCTGAATATCTATCTCCTGGTGAAAATAATGTAGGACAAAAATTCAAATTTCCTCTTCAAATTAGGAAGGGCAGGGAAGAGAAAGGAGGCAGGTAAGAAACTACACAGGTCAACACTAAACGGAAACAAACCCTCAAATTTCTCATGCTGAATGGTATTTTGGAACGTATCTCAGAAACAAAAGATGGACATACATGGTTATCATTTCATAAGAAAAGCTTTACTGGTAACAGGTTTTCAAGTTTACTAATGCATGGTTATAGGTGCACCTGTTAAAATAAAAATGCTTAAAAGCATACCAGTTTTGAAGCACACTACCTTCTATGAATTAAGTTTATTTTACAAAGCTTTCCTCAAAGTTCTGTAAATTCCTGATTATTTTTCCAAAAGATAGTATTTTGATAAATTTCATTTTGCAGAGTTAGAAATTTTATTTTTCTCACCACAAATAAATCATAATGTAAATAATACCCTGTCCCAATTTCATCTCGATGTTTCAGTCATCTGGTTTTGCTACAGTTCAAAGCTAGCCCGAGGTATAAAAAATCCTAGTAGCCTTCAAATGAATCCTCAACAGCAAAAGAACTTGGAGATTTTTCCAAGAGACAATATACTTGTAGTAATGATATTTTTGTACTCCTAGCTCTTATACTCATGATGAATTTTAACTTTCCTAATGCTTCTTAAAATGAGTAAAGCTGTGCTTAATGAAACCAACAGAAAAACTGTTTCTGCAAGCACATCACAAATTAGATTTTTAAATCAACCATGAAAGTGTTCAATGTTAGTAAGTAAAACTTCCATACTTCCATGTTTTAAAACAATATATACAGCATTAACAATTTGAGGGTTTCTTCCCTGAAATATACTTTTCATTAAAGAATGCCTATAAAAAATATCATCTTGAAAAATGGGGGAAAAGTTTAAATCTTCATTTCCAGCACTTTTAATTACCAAAAAGCCGCTTACCGTGGTATCTGAAGCCTCAGACTGCACATCTATGTTTAGCGATGTGCTCTCAGCTACAGAACCAGATCCCACAGCTGAATCTATAGTCCGAACATCCTCCTCCTCATTTTCTCTAGCCTGAAATATTTTAGTGGTATAAATCATACAACTATTAAAAAGGGCAATAAAATGTTATAATGGATGGCACGATTTTTTGAAAATATATTAACTCCTCTGGGGTGGAATCAGAATGTCATCAGTATACGTACACTAATATACCACAAAAATAACTCAACACATTATTGAAAAGGTCCAAAACTTACAAGGATTTTTTGAAGAAATTTCATATATGACTTTTCTTGTTCTTTAAGGTGATCTATTAGATGAGTAAGGCGCTCAACATTAGCAGATCTTTCATTTTTCTCTACAAGATCTTCCCGCATGGAACTAGCTTTAGTAATATAATCACGAATCTGAACTAGCCTGCTTACAATCTGCATGAAAAACATTTGAGGGGAAAAAAAAAAAACATGAAAATAAACAGTACATAAAACTAAGCATAATGCATTCCACAGCAACACTTCTACATATTTTTTATTTCACGTATAGTCTAGGTTTATCGTTTTATGTGCAAAAGATCTGAATCAAATTTAGAATTTAACCAAAACTTAACTGACAATACTAACAACTCCAATTACTATGAATTTAAAAATTTCAAAATTAGTTTTAATTTACATTACCCAAAAAATTTCACTTACAGAACTGTATGCCTTTAAACTACAATTTATGTAAATTTTTTCTAATGCTTACATACTATTTCCTTCTAAGTGAAAGTATTATACTTTTGAAGGTACTTTTCAAGAGAATTATATAACCATTTAAAAAAATTCTTACAATCTACTAATCACATTGTTTCAAACTCCTCTTTACTAAAAAATTGGTACACAGCCTTTGGCAGGTAAAGAAAAGCCTTAATTTGTAATACGCCATTTCTACAATCATTTTGGGTAAAGAGAAATTTACACGATACTGAATAAATCTGAGAGAATGAGGAGGCATGTCCAGAAGTACTTAGCTAAAATTCCTATGTGCATAACCCAATAAAACTTTCTTAATCTTAATATTCTACTTTGAAGCTCATGAAAGCAAAGAGGAAAACAAACATTTTTCACCTGGCTGCTCTCCATTGCAGGCTCTCCTCTTCCATCTTCTTCAGAGACTTGACAGTTTTGCAAAAGGTCATTACTTAAAGCAGAGGCAAACAACTCTTTACATTGTGCTGATCCAATCATTTCTCTCTTTGGAGGACTTAGAGCAGCATCTTTGCTCTTGTTCGTATTAATCTGCATAGGCAAAAAGTTGAAGGGCTTTCGGTTTTCACTAAGCTGACGTTTGTTGTTAGCAGCTGTTGCTCTACCTTGAGAATCACTTCCAATGCTTCTCTACATATGGAAAAGAAACCAAATCCCACAAACATTAATTTTTCAATAATTAAAAAAAAAATTCCAATGTTCTTAATCAGTTTTACCATCAGATATTGATTCAGGAAGTATACATAAACAGCTCTGTCCATAAGATTCAAAAGATTCAAATCTATAAAAAGTCTTTTACTAAAATATCAAAAGGTGATCAACTCGTCCTATTCCTCATTTTGTCAGACATAATTCAACTGATGAATATGAGCAAGACCAGTCTAAATGAAGTACTAGGACTACAACCCTATTTATAACTCACATTGCTAATCATACTTGTTCACCGATTTTGTATGGGCTTTGGACCCAATGAGTAGATCTTAATTAATATAAACATCAGCATTAGGATGTGTCTAGATGAAACACTGCCTGAAAAACTGCTCAGCTCAGTGCCTGGTATATAGTAAATGTTCAGTAATTATAAACAGATGACTAAATGATGTGATCACCAGCACCATCATATCAGACTTGAACATACCTTTATGCATATTTGGTAAACTGTTTATCTCTCTAAAGCACAGATGTGACAATAAAACATTTGTTAAGAGCTCATTATCATTTACCTTTACTTTTAGTTCCAAATTTTATTTCAGTGATTATAATACCAACCACAGTTTTATTTTAAACTTGAGTAATCCAGAACATCCCACACTTAGCCAATGATAAATATTCTACACTGGATCTGCCCTTTTGCTTAACAGCAATCTTATTCAGTTACTAACATGTAAAATTTAGTTCCAGGATGAAATGATTTACATTAGTCATAGAGTATTAGTAATAAAGTCACAGAAGACTTGACCTTAGCAAGTCTAGAAACAGTTTTTTTTGCCCTCCACAGAACACAATACCACTGCCACTAATTAAAATTCTTTCCATATACACAGAAACTAAGAAAAAGGAAATAAAGAGCTCACTTTTTATTCTTAAGACAAATTATTTAATCCATTCCAAATATTTCCCATAGTTCTAACTTGATTTTTGAAAGTAATTCACAAACCTGATCTAAATCACTGAAGTTTATGCGCTGTTTAAGTTTCTCTAATTCGGCCTGCTCTGGAACAGACATCTGAGTCACATATCTACTATGTGGAAACGAATGTGGAGTCTTTGTTCTTCGCCTTCCAACTCCTGGTGAGGACTCCGGAGAAATATCATTAGTTACCCTTTTATCACTTTCTACACCAAACTTTTTCTTATTCTTTTCTGATGATTTATTTGCTTTCTTCTGTTGGCCACCCCAATCCTTTAAAAAAGTAAAGGCAAAAATTAATCTGGCCTCTATCAAACCAGGAAAGTAATTTGATATGCTTAAAAATTTTCAGTCTTAAAGATAAAAATGACAAAACATTTTTCACGGAAACATATAGCCTTAGAGACAATTACTTACTGTTACTAATGTGTCCCCCCCGCCATTTCATCCAGCCTAAATTTCATAGACAGTCCTTCAGAAAATAGATTACTTTCTTATCATTCTTTAACAAACATAAATACCAAACTCCAACCCTAGAGTCAATCTGAATATTTTCAAAAGCATTTTTAAAAATGGTTCCCTACTATTTATAAATTGGAGAGTGAAATAAATTATAGATACCTTTACTGGCCTCCTTTAAAATCAGTGTGTATAAGACAGATTCAGAATCAACCTGGATTCTAAAGTAATTATTGTTATCTGAAGAAATGCTCACTGTGACCCTAGGCAATTTACTTAACTTCCCATAGTCTCAGTTTCCTAAACTCTAAAATAGTGTCCCTTTAAAACATAATTAAAAATAATATTCATAAAACATCTAACACAGTGCCTAGCATATAGTAAGAAATAAACATAACTATACTTACTTTGCACAGGCAATAATGTATTACATAATAAGACCTTATATGAAATGACAAAAACGTTTCATGTTTTAATGGGAAAACATTCTTATTTACTGAGTTATACCCACATAACCTAAATCATTCAACAAAAAGGTCTATAAATTCCTACCTTATTCATATTGGAAGAATCATTTAGTTTTACTACAGTAAAACCTTTTGGGATATTCTCCTCATTTATAACACAACTCCCTTCTCTACAAACTGTCCCTCCACCCCCATCCATGTGTGGGTGTTCTTGCCAACCTGTTGTTCTACTTACCCTACCCCTTCCTGGCCACAGATGATTGGAAAAGAGATGCATATCTAATCCAAATTGGGATAATCATACTTTAGAATTTTAAATTGGAACTAAAAGATAACTAGTCAGGATATAATTGTAGCGATAACTGAAAACTTTAGAATGAAGGGTCAGCCATAGTACACCACATGAACCAGAGAAGAGAGAAAGCTGGTCTGCGAAAAGAAAGTTGTGTTAAGCAAAGGCACTCAGAAGCAAAGAGTCAGGGCAGTGAAAAAGCAATTCTTGACAATTTTCTGGTTCCTTTTTCTAGTCCCTTCCTAAAACCCAGCTACAGTGTTTTAATTTGTTTAACTTATTTTCCATAAAACATCTTTATATACTTATAATAAATCTCCTTTTTGGCTTAAACTAACTCATGTTGATATCTGTTACCTGCAAACAAAAATGTCTTCAACTAATATAACAAATAGCCCAGGGTCATTTAATGTCTTGGCTAGCAAGAAAAAAATGTGTTTACAAAGAGTCTCATGAGTTTGATTTGACTAAGTCAGGGGAAAGTTTCATTTTATCATTAGTAGTTAATGGATACACCATCAATAATAAGTTATCATACCATATTGTTGAGTCGGTCATCAACACCGTCACTGCTCCAGTTTGGTAAATCCTGATCATTCACACCTTCTTCAAAAGGACCTCCTCCTGTGGCCATCCTGGCTTTACTTAATTTTCTGCAAAACAAGTGAAAACTAACATTTTTAACACATAAAAACAAACTCTTAATCTTTAAATCATTCCAAGAAGCTTAGTGACATAAAAGAATCTCAAAAAAGTTGATTTTATGAAATAAAAAGAGGTAGTGTCAACCACACATCATAGACAAATTGATTTAGCTGCCATACACATATTATGATTAACATGAGTTAAGTAGCTGGAGTGATGGGAAAGGGAAGGAAAACTTTAAAATATCCACTATGTGTACTGGCCTGCATGCTTTCAGACTATTTTATTTAATTAGTTGAACACAGTCCTAAAAGGTAGAGCAATGAGGTAGCAAAAAGTTATTAATGGCTAGAACCAAAACTGCTCTTAGGAAAAAAACCTCATGTTCCCAAAGACCTGGGAATTTGGTTTGTGTCAAAGTTCCAAGGAGCGCAGAACTGCTCTGCATGGAGAAAAGTTTGGTTTTAACAGGAATGTAGTGGTAAACAAGATAAAGAGAAGGCAGAGAGAGAAGCAGGCCTTGATCGGTGAATGGGCAATAAAAGCCAAGAATACAGTGGCCTAAAACATTTAAGAAGAGTGATGCCTATTGCTTTACTTTAAATTACACTGCTGCTACCTCACAGTTTTCCTTAAATCTTGACTAGTCTACCAAAGTCGCAAATTCTCCCCACTAAAAAAAAGAACTAAGGATTTTGTGAATATCCAGGAAGGTACTGAATTTCATACCTGGGTCAAAGAGAAGAGGAAAGAAAGAGCAATGGTAGAAGCAGACGTTCAGAAGCAGAGATGATCAGCAGAAAATGAGATTTCTACATAACCTTGTGGAGGACTCTGGCTTTCCACTAGGTGTGGAACTGCTCAAGTTGGAGAAGGACTGAGCGAAAGAGATGGACAGATTAACTTTATCTAGAATTCAAGGGGCAGAGAAAGCCATTAGACAGTAGGGTTATATTGGTTTCTGATTTTACAAATAACACTAACATTCAAAGAAGTTAGATAATTTCTCCAAGGTCATTCAGCTAAAAATGTCAAAAAGGAATACATATCCAAGTTATCCCATTCACTAGAGCAAAAAATTAAAAGCATTATCATCCACGACAAAGTAGGAATTATCTCAGATGTGTGAATGCTAGAATATCTATTAGAATAATCTATTAATAAATTCCAAAGAGGTTAAATTTTATCATCTCAAAAAAATGGTGATAAAATTCAACCCTTAATTTGAAAAAATCTTAAAAAGTACAAATACACTTCCTTACAGTTATACTTACTATTATACTATTTGGTTTTTTTTTCAATGAGCACATATTACTTTAATAATTTTCTAAGGAGTTGAAAGAAGTATATACTTTAAATCAATAGTCATCAATATTAAAATAAGAAATGAAGGACATCCCAAATAAAATAAAGATCAAAACAAGAATGTCACATATCAGTTATTTAGCATTGTTTTTAAAGTTCTACAAAATGGAAAAACATGAAACAGAAATATTAACACTGAGAAGACAAAAGGTGGTATTCTTAAAAATATGCATTCATAGAGAACTTCAATATATCACCAACAACCACACAGAAAATATACTGGAGAAAAATGATGCCACTTAAAATAGTGACAAAAAAAGAAAACATCTAGGAATAATGTAAATTTTGCCCTAAATAAAGAAGCACCAGTAAACTATAAAACAATGTAAGAGAAAATTTACTAAGTAGAAAAACAAACTACCTTCCCTGATGGGAAGACAAATTTTATAAACACACCATTTTTTTTTCTAAATATAGACTTAATGAATTCCCAGTGGGACTCTTCTTAGAATCTGACAAAACAAGTCAGTACAAAAAATTTAATATCTGAAAAATAAAAGCAGAAGTAGCAATAGAGGTTGGGAGAGTAGAAAACTAGTCCCAAGAGATATTCAATCATATTTAGTACTTATATGATTAAATTAGTATTAGCCCCCCTCCCCCCCACAAAATCCTGAAATATATCCAATTAGAAAAATGTAATGAAGAAAATTAATCACAGCTAACATCTATTTTAAACACTATATGCCAAGCACCATGCTAAATATTTTATAAGCATTCTATCATTTAATCCTCATAAAAATACTATGATGTAGCATGATACAGGATTATTCACTTGATGGGACAATTTGCTAATAATTTTAAAAAAGATTTAGAGATTTAACAGCACTTCTCAACTAGAATCCTTCATCTCAAATACAGAACACAGAAAAATGATGAGTAACAATTTTTTTCAGTTCTCCCAAGGATGGTACATACGCAGTACCATTCCAGACACAGAAGAGAAATTAATTCACAGTAAACAATAGATGCCTTAGAGCTTAATTCTCTCCCAATTGAAAAAGGCTGCCTTATACCATAACACCAAGATAGTAAGTAGATTAAAAATAGATCAGGAAGATTAAAATAATCAAACAACAGACAGACAAGAAAACAGGATTGGCTTTAAAAATCGAGATCTTACAAATCTGGAATGCAGAAATAAAAGGGAAAAAGTTTAACAGATTTTATTCACATAAAGTAAATCCCAAGTTTATGGAGAAAAAATAATAGTAATAGTAAATGACAAATCAGAGGGAAAATCTGAAAGAAATATGAAGTATACAGTCAATATCTTTATAAAGAATTTATGGGGAAAAACAAGAAAAATAGAAACACTAAAAAAAAAAAAACCCAAACCCAAGAAAAGTAAGTAGAAACAAGCAATTTAAAAAGAAGTCAGTAAGCATAAAATGATAAAAATATTAACAATAAAGTTCAGCTGCAAATTAAAACAAGGGACTATTAAATTTGCTATATTACACATATTTCCTAATCCTGATGACAGCAAAGGGAAACTGGAACTCTCAGTCACTATGGTGAGAGCGTAAACTGGCATAACCTTTCCAGAAAGCATTTTGGCAATACTGTATCAAGAACTAAAATGGAGTTTTGACCCAGTAATTCTATCTCTCCAGAGCTAATATAAGAAAACAAACTTAAATAGGGGGGAGGGGGAAACTATAATGCAGGAAATAGTTTATTATGCTATAATTATGATAAATTGAAAACAAACTAAATGTTAAACCACAGGCTGGATGCTATTAGGAAACAGTACCCTTCAAAACATATATAAATTATGAAGGCTGAACAATATTGCCTGTGTTTATATTATAGAGTATAAAAGAGGAAAAAAAGCAATATGTAAAATTGCATGTAGATTTTAAAAAACTAAGAATATATACTAAAATGCTTGCATGAAAGCAACTGTTGGTTGTGGGGGTAGGAATGTGATACTTTTTCCCGTCTTCTCATATATTTTTAGCAATACTTTGCATTGTTTTTTACACTAGAAATATATTTAAGAACTTTACAAAATAATTGATACCCAAAGAGAGGCATGTCCAATGAGCTGAGATGACGTTTAGATGAATCATTTTGCACCTGCTATTTCCTAGATGTACCAATATAATTTATAATATTAAGGTACAGGCACTCCAAAAACTACATATGCAGTAGAGGCAGTACCATCTTCAAAAGTACTAGAAGCTAACTGTAAAACATAACTTAGAGTGGGAAGTTATTAAGGTATTCAAATAAAACTCTTACATGCCATTTTTTCCTAAAATAGTATATACTATGCTTTCTATTAGTAGAGTAATAAAATTTACTTTAAGATAAATTAAAAATATATTTGGAGAGATAATGTTTTATATTTTATGTTTATATTATGATAAATTCCTCCTAAAATGAAGAACTTCTTCTAAGAACCTATTTATAGGCTATATGACTTTGAACAGTATTAAGGTAAGTTTTTAAAACAATTTAAAAACTATTAAAATTAGTTTGGGAAAAATAGGTCAGATCTTTTAAAAAAGTCTTTTTAAAGACCACTTACTATATAAAGTCTATTGAATTTACAGAATAAACAACTTTGTCTATAGTTACATTGTGATGAGATAAACACCCATATGAGGACAGGATATTTAGTAACTTAATAATGATACCAAATGTGTTTAAAAGGCACACTCCTATACAAGTATTACTACGAAGCTAAAGAAATAATTCAATGTAGATCAATTCTCAAAATAGTAACAGCTGATTTATCTAAGAGGGTAAAAATCTCCCCCCATAAAATGTAGAAAATACAGGCAAGTATCTTCCTCTCCTTCATGCCAACCTCTCTAACCACCTCCAAGTCATCTTTAGAAATAGGTGCCTGCCTTCCAAATTTTGTTCTGTAGACACATTGTTATTATTCATATAGTTTTTATTATTATTTTAAACTATTATATGGAAAGACTTCTAATAATAAAATACTAGGTATGTGACAAGAAGACCAATTCAAGTAGGCTTCCAATGGCAGAATCAATAGGATTTGGTGACTACTATGATATGGCAGTGAGAAAGCTGTTCAAGGATGAGTCCTAGGTTTTGAGCTTGAACAATGGGGTGTAGGGTGATACATTCACAGTGACTGGAAAAGAAACAGATTTTTGTTGAGAGAATATGACTAATTCAGTTTTAGCAATGCTGGGTTTGAGGTGAAATCTAGGCTGGAGATTTGTAAGTCATCTGCTCAGAAAAGTACTTGAAGTGGCACAGAAGGCACTGGGAGAAAAGGAAGAGAGTAAGACTGAGCCTGGAGGAACATTTAAGAGACAGGAAAAGAACACTGAAGAAGGTAGAAAAAGACAGGAGGGAAACCAGGAGTATGTGCTAGAAAAAGCGAAGGTGTATAAAGAAGGAAGATATCAGTAAGAATGCCAGATGTTACTCTGTTACATAAAAAAAAAAGTACTAAGAAAGTGTCCACTTGGATATAGCAACAAAGAGGTTACTGGTAACCTTGGTACGAGCAATTACAGCAGGCTGGGGAGGGTCAATCCCATAACTGTAATGAGTTTATTGATAGGAAGAAGCAAAAATAAAAGAAGTCATTAGGTAATTTTTCCAAGGAATTAGTCTATGAAGGGAAGCAGACAGAGATGGGCATGAGGAAAGTTTTGTTAAAAGCATGTTTAAAATTTGTTGGCCAAGAGCTAGTAAAGGAAGATCTTGAAGATGCAGAAAAGGAAGGAGATAGTGTGTGGTCTCTGAAAAAGCAGTAGCAACTGGGTCCCTGGGTGTTAAGAAAAATGATGGACTTGGGGCGCCTGGGTGGCTCAGTCATTAAGCGTCTGCCTTTGGCTCAGGTCGTGATCCCAGGGTCCTGGGATAGAGCCCTGCATCGGGCTCCCTGCTCAGCGGGAAAGCCTGCTTCTCCCTCTCCCACTCCCCCTGCTTGCGTTCCCTCTCTCGCGCTGTGTCTCTCTCTGTCAAATAAATAAATAAAATCTTTAAAAAAAAAAGAAAAAAGTAAAAGAAAAATGATGGGCTTTAGACAGAGGAACACCTCTCTCTTTGAACAAAGGGAAAGGAGGGAAGGATGGAAGCAGATGGAAGCTAGTTAGATCTGTTGGTAGGAAGCTGAGGGAGTCTGTAAGTGATGTGAAGTAGAAAGGATTGATCCTTAAATGTGAGGGTGAGACAGCAGTGTCTGAGAGATGTGAGAAAAGTAAAGGAGAATGACTGTGGGCAGCACTAAGGACTCAGGTGAGAGCAGAGAACATTCACAGATATCACTAATCTGCAATGTGAATTTTTTTCCCAGCAGTGCTCATCAGCCCTGGTAGAATACTCCACTGAATCCATCCAAGGTGGGGGATTTTGCCAGGCAGGTTTAATAGAAAAACAATAAAATGGAAAAGCTGAAGCCACTGGAAAACAAACAGCACAAGTCATAGATGATGGTATGGGAAGAACAGGGATAGAAGTAAAATTCTTCTACTTTAACCAAGCACTTCTACCCATGCTATGACCTACTAAACTAAGTTGAAACTAATTAGAAGTTTCATTTAGCTATTTTTGACAGCCCTATCTGGCTCCCTTATCTCACAAAGATACAAAATGCAAAAGTACTATGGCAATTTATAAACTTTCTGTGACTGATCTTTTTGAAGAAAATCCTGTCATAGGATCCTTACCATAGAAAAGTATTTATATATATATAAATATATACATATAGTTATATACATATACTTTCCTATTACCACAGAAATACCTATGATTGACCCAAGGTTAATTTTCGAAATAAGAATATAAAGAAAAAACTAGTCAAGTTAAGAAAAAACACTATTTTTCTAGAATCTTTAAAGTCAGATATTATCTCTGAAACGGCATTAAATTACTCCTAACCACCTCTGGAAATACCATCTTGACAACTGTAAATGAAGGTTTTAGAAATTACTCATCATAATAAAATTATGAAGGAAGTACAGTTTTTTTCTAAATACTTACTTAGAGTCACAAAATAACCAAAGGTGGTCCTTTATATATCTGTACAAGTTTTCTAAAGGTTGTTTTATTTAGGGTATTTCTTTTACTAACTATAAAAATACCTGGTACACTGTTTTGAAAGTCTTCATACAGTGTCCAAATGTACTAAACACTTTTAATGGAAACTGAGAAGAAAATGCATAAGTATTTGGTTTTATGTGTTGTTTAGCCAGTTTCATTTGAGGAACTTCTCAATTTCTTCTCTGTGCTTAAGATGGTCAAGTACCTTAAAAAAAAAAAAAAAAAAAACACATAGGATCTTTTCCATAGCACTTTCAATTTGAGAATTTCTAAAAATTTCAATTAATTTTTTAGAACGTAAGATATCTCTGTAAATACCCTCTTCTAATTAAAAAAACAAAAACTGTTAAGACATTGGGGGGGATAAAAAGACGGCAACAAAACACAACACTATCTGAATCAACAAAAATCTTATTAGACCTCACTATGTACCAACTATTGCATTAGGTCTATCTTATGATATAGTTATTCTGTGTAGAGCATTTCATATCAACAAAATATACCCTTGCTCAGAGAAATGAGAACACGGAGGTCAATTAAATTCTGCTTGCTAAGACCTCTCCCTCCCTATAATTTATATTCAAAACCTACCGCGTCCTTGTCATGGGTTACATATAACACCCAAATAAATCCATAGGCCTGCTACCACCATCAACTTGGAATCTGTCTTCGCTACCAGTCCCATACTCACTGTTATCAGGTCTTCCTATCATCCCCTTCCACTGGACCATTACAAACAAACTTCCTATACATCCTCCATCTGTTCCCCAATATTCCTCCTACTTCTTCCGGTTCAATAAAATCCCAAATCCCTCTAAAAGCACTATTTCCTTAGCAATCCTTTCCAAAAGGGGTACTACTCTTCCCCGTCCCCCCCAGATTCATGAGGCAAGGATCACATTTATAGACCATTCTTATTTAACTAATGCTTATTAACCTTCCTCTTCTGAACAAATTAGTCATCAAAAATATCACTCTCCCTACCATGGGCACCACTTCCTATTGTCCTCCCCAAGACAGTCTTGCACTTTTCTTGGTAATAACTGTCTCACAGTTTCACCCTCCACATCATTCCCTACTTTCCTGATTTTTCTAAGACGTGAATTGAGATCCAACATCCCTCTCATCTTCTCTATTCCAATACTGTTTCACTCTGGACTGGTAATTTGTTCAAGATCCTGAAGTTCCGAAAACCCTTCTTCTGATCATAAGTCCCTGCTTCCTACTTCTCTCACTTCGTCATTCCTGCTGAACCTGCTCTTGACCCTACTGCAAACTTCCAGTCCCTTGGTCATTCTTCTTCCCAGGAATCCATTAATCCCTTGCTTCCTTACTCAACCCCAAACACAAACCCAAGTAAGTCATTCCAAAAATGCCTTGCAAGCATCCTTGACTTCCTCACCTACTTGCCCATTCTACCAATTCAATTCTGGATAAACCCCACTACCTGCTCTCTTTGCATCTACTCACAAACTGTCAAAGAGCAGAGAAATAATTACAAAATATCATTAGCTATGTTCACTATTAAGGTATATTATACTGTACACACATAAATACACACTTTGAAAACATAGGTTTGCTCCATGAGATAAGGCACCTTGTCTGTTTTGCTCACCTCCATATCTCCAGTACTTTACAGTCATTAAGTCACCCACTGTAGGCACTCAATTAAATCTGTAAGATGAATGTATTGCTAGGCACTCTGCTGGCTTCTAAATGAATTCCTTAGTGCGATTATTCCAAACGCTTTCTATTTTTCCCAAGTGCCAAATACACTTGTCTCCTTTACAAATGGCCAAATCCTCTAATGAGAAAATCAAAGTCTTCTAAGGTGAGTTAACATAATTGCCCTATATTTTTATTCCATCTCATCCATCCTTCCTAACGTGTTAAAAAGAAAATTATTTTATAACTGGTTTTATAATTCTTTTTATTTTACTAAATGCCAGCTATATCACTCTAGTGTTAAGAACTCTACTACACACTCACATTTGACATTCCCTGATTCGATTTTTCTTGTCCTATTTGTCTTCCAATTTAAAAAAATACTGAAAAGTATAATAAAGATATAAATCAACTGCCAATCTGTATTTTCTCATGATAGATGGCTTAGTTCATAAAGGAACTAAGGACCTATCTGCTTTCCTGGAAAGCGAGGATATATTAGACTATATTCTGAAAATATGTTGTCTTAAAATTTTAACAGTGGAATTAAATTCAGACTCTGACACTCTTCCTAAAAAAGCAATTATTTCTAAAACACTTTTTAACAAAAATTTCTTCTGATCCTCATCCTTTAGTCATTTAATTTCTAAATTGTCCCTTAGCAAATAATTATTTAACTTTTCCCCAATAAACTTTCCTTGACTTTTTTTGCTGGTCAGAGAGCAACTGTACATAACCAACATTTGACAATGCACTGTGCATAAAAACTAATGTTTAACTTCAGACACCTAAAAGAAAAAAAGCACAACTTCAGTCAACAGTATATGCAACAAGCTCAAAAAGTAGAGAAATTTGTGAATAAAAATTTTGCAAAATCAATTAATAGAAAAGTTGTAGGAAATGACTTAAAATTAAATAGATTTGGAAAGAGAGGCATATCCAGTAGCTGTTATAGGACAAATTCAAACTCAAATGGGCTGAAGAAATTCTGTGACCAAAAAAAAACATTTCAAAGGCATTGTTTAAATTATTCTAGTATTTAATAATTAGGAATGACATGGCTCTTTTCTAGCAAAAGTATGAAAGCAGACCAAAGTGACATGCCAAAAAGCAAGGCACACAGGGCAGCAAACCCAGAAGGTCTGTTTACTAAATAGAGTGGGCCCTCAACCATGCACTGCTATGCTGATAGCAGTCTCTATAACGTTATAAAGTCTTCCAACTATGATACAAAGAACAATAACATAGGGGCACCTGGGTGGCTCAGTCTGTTAAGCGTCTGCCTTGGGCTCAGGTCATGATCCCAGGGTCCTAGGATGGAGCCCCACACTGGGCTCCTTGCTCAGTGGGGAACCTGCTTCTCCCTCTCCCTCTGCCTGCTGCTCCCCCTTCTTGTACTCTCTCTGTCAAATAAATAAATAAAATCTTTAAAAAAAAAAAATAAAAACCAAAAGCCAGAAAATAAAACCCCCAGAAAGAACAATAACGTATATAATGATGACAAATTACCTGTTTAAAAACTAATTTTACAGCTCCGAAACGGCTCCTTCCCTGCTTCACACTTCAAAGCTGTTGCCTGCTTGTGATTTAAAAAAAAAAAAAAAATCACTTTAGTGAATTCTTTACTTACACTATGAAGTATAAATAACAAATACTATATATATAACCTAAAATGTTTAGAAAAATGAACAAAAAAGGAAACATTCAGCTTATCAATATTTTAGACTGGTTACTTTAATCCTTTTGGAAAACAATGTGATATACTTAAATGTTTAAATCCTCCAAACTTGTAAGATTCTACCAAACCACAACGTGATCGATCAGTTAATATAGCTACTTTGGTAGGTAATAAAAATCGTTAACCCTAATTACCACGTAAAGATCCATGACAAAGTTTACTCCTCATATTGTCATTAACTTTCTGCCACTCAAACTATCCAAGAACTTTGTATATTCAATGATTAAAAAACAGATTTACTTGAAAGCTAGCTACTTAAAAAAGCTACCTGGTTTCCAGGACTCTCACCAATAAGGTAAGAGGCAAAGAAAAGAGCAGGTGCACCCGAAGCTCTGCAACACCCACTCCAGTAACCAGAGAATACCAGAAGGCGGAGTCTGGAAAGCAGTTATGGGGCGGGGGTGACAGGGGCGCCCAGAAAGCCCGCTTCTTCCAGTGCCAAAATACGTTACTCATAGGGCACAAGACGCAAACCTCAAACCGGTCAAAAAAGAAGAAAAAAAGAAAAAAAAAAATCGAA
>NC_138370.1:16709301-16718415 GCF_054177405.1 Leptonychotes weddellii
AGGGTCAAGCGTCCCAGAGCCGTTGCTCTCCCGCCCCTGCGCCGCGCTGCCCTCGGTTGCCAAGGGCTGGGGACGCGCAGCATTACCTGTAAACGAAGCAGCCGCTCCTGCCAACGGTGGAGTAGCGGTCAGGCCCTACGACCCGCCACCGGCAGCGGTCCTCCCTTAGAGACCGCAGCAGCGAGCGCCCACAAGTTCCCTGGCTGCCTAGGGCCCAATGGCCGCCTTCTCTACCTTAGCGCCAACCGCCGCAGCTACCGCCATCTTAGGATCTCATTGTGGTGGGAGAAGAGGGGCGGGGGGACTGCAGAGGGGGCAACGCGCCGAGAGACTGCGCCGTCTCCTCGGCAACGGCCGCGCGGGGGCGAGAACTCGCCGGGGCGGGAGCCGCAGTGCGATCAACGCTCTAGGCTGGAGTCATGTGACCGCCGGAGTCTGTGGTGTCACCTCGGGCCCTTCAGCCTGGCGCCGCTTACACGAACGACCAACCAGAGACTACATATCCCAGCATGCCAATTCGACCCTGGTTTATAAGCGTCCGCGCGTCGGCCACGAGAGGGTTAACTACAAATCCCGGCATGCTGTGAACATCGCGGCGCTGCTCTGCGAGCTGGTGGCTCCGGAAGTAAGATTGAGCCTCCTTCTTAGCTGGAAAAACTGAGGAGAATCTCCTTCGGGTTTACTGTGTGGCTGTCAGCTCCAGATCCTGCCGGAGGGAGGGGAGAAAGACCTAAGTCGCTCCTCTGGTTCTTGCCCACCCACATCCGGGTTACGAAGAGATGGAACCAGAAGGGCCTTTACGGTCTAGTCCTGATTTTACACGGTGGAGATTAATCACGGGAAGTTAATTGGCTAAACCAATTAACCATATAGGTAGTCAGTGGGAGAATCCTAAATGTTAATAATGAACACCACCTTGGATTAATGTCCTACTTTTTGCTTGGAAGAACCAGATGATTTTAATCAAAATCTAGTATAGGGAAATTTTCTCTTAAAACTAGTCTCTGAATTCTCTTTTGATTTATGCTCCCATCTCCGCGGTGGCTCTATCAGAGATGGTAAATTGACAGGTTCTCTCTTGGTTAAAAAAAAAAAAAAATCAACTGAGTGAATCCTGAGATCTAATTGGCTTTATTCGACAATTCATGAATTGAGCAGCATTCCATTCAGCAAAGAGAAAGGAGATCCTTAGAGCTGTAGAAAGAATGTTTTTAAAAGCAGGAAGGGGTGGAAAAAGGAAATTATTAGCAAAGAATGCATTGTTTCTGGTAAGGTTGTCTTCCTAAGTGGAAAAGAAAGCCCTGCCAGATGGATTACTGACCTACTGATGACCAAGTCATTCCAGGGTGACTAGTTAAAGGTTATATTACCGGGGTGTTGAAACTGCAGTTAGGTTAGGTATTAAACCTTAGTTGGCTAATGTGGGGTTTAGCACACATGACTCCATTTGGGACCTATTTCCTTTTTAACATTCCTAACACACTGGGGAAAAAAAAGTGATCATGACTTTTAAGGCCTTTAGTGTGACTCCCTGAAAAGTTAAAACACCTTCAATTTTACTTGAGTGCAAGAGTATTCTATTTTTAGAAAGTTTGTAAGGTGAGTTTGTTTTAAGCAAAATAAGAGTAGAATGAATAATGGACATTTAGGTTCCAAAGCAAATTGTTCTCAATCACCAACAGATATTATTCAAAAAAGCAAGTAAAAGAATCCTATCTCAATACATAATTCAGGTAAATAAAACTCTTCCTGAGACTGTATTCAGATTCAGTCTCATTGCGATGATCTTTGACGCTATCATATATTTTTTAGTGCATTCTGTGTGTCTAACGTTGGTAATTACTTAGGTAACAAAAACATAGTCCCTGCCCTTGAAGGGCTAATATTTTAGTGAAGGACTGAGAAATAGAATGTGATGTAAATAAATTCTGTTTTGTAAGAATACAAAGTGCTGTGGGAATCCACAGCACAGAGTGCTCTAGGCTCCCTTCTAATTCTACCACCCGATAGCTCTACAATCTTGGGCAAGTTTCTTAACCTTTCTGAGTCTCAGTTGCCCCATCTATAAAATGAGGGGAGGGAATAATATTGCCTACCTTGCAGGGATTTTCTTTCAAGTAGTATTTATTTTGTAGAAGGCAGAAGTTAGGCATTTTATTTGTTGTGATTTTCTTAATTCTCCCAACTATCCTGAAGAGATTGATCCCGCATTTGTTCCATTTTAGAAACGAAAGGTTAAATAAATCACCAAAATTCTGACAGCTCCAAGTGGTAGAGCCCAGGTGAAACTGAGGTCTACTGAACTCGTTGGAGGGATTTTTGATTAAATAAGAGAATGAGTGGAAAAAATTACTAGCATATGGGAAGGACCCAAAATATTAGCTATCTTTATTATCATCACCATAATCATCATTTTGTTTATATATATATTATTTTTAAATATGTAGAGGCTATTGTCATTAAAACAACTCAAATGTTTCAAAATCATTACTTAATATGGTCATTATGCTTTTTAAATTTATGGTCTCTAAAAAATGTCAATACTATTATATCTGTTTAGTGGGGGGAGGAGCCTGAGGAATGTTTATATTAAAAAGAGATCCTCCAACTCAAATATGAGCATTACTGATCTTAGCAGAGAACAAGGGAAAGAAAAAACCTGAAAAACTATAAAATTATTTCAGATCTCCCAAACCTTAACATCTAACTCAGAAAATAAACCTTAAGCAAACGAATCCATTTAGTATCAGTAGTGTATGAATATGGCAAATAAATGATACCAACAGTAAGTGCTTTAGGAATTCAGAGAAAGAATATTGATATATTGCCTCAAAAATAATGATGGCACAGTTTCTGTGCAGAATGAAATTAGGGGCAACAGTATAGTGGAAATGTAGATGGGGAATGAGTGGTCTCTCAGAGATACATGTTGAAACTCTCAGTTTCCCATATTTAAGAACTTAATACATGTATTAAACAAGGGAGAGGAGGCCCAAATGGAAAGAAGCACACTTAAAACACATAGTACATCCAGAATTAGTGACAGATAATGCAAAAACCAGATGGAGTGAAGTAGAGGATTCATGTGGGATGGGGAACGGGGAGGCAAGAGAAGAAAGCAGGACTGATGAACACGTTTCTATGTGTTTTGTACAAACTGTAGAAAATCTTAAATGTTGATCCTGAAGAGATTGAGCTTTGTTCTGTGGATAGTGTAAAATCACACTGAGTCTTTAGAAGAAGCAATGATATAATGAAGTAGTTATTTTAAGACTTTAATCTAGTAGCAATGTTTAGAACAAGCTAGGGAGAGCGGGAGATGAGAACAGGTGGTAACTGGCATGAAGTAATTAAGGCCTGGCCTAAGGTAGTAACAGAATGAATCGAGTCAAGGAGTTGGATTCTGATTGGTTGTCACGCTGCATAAAATAGCATTTTTATATTTAAGATGACACTGACCAAGGGGGGGCTTACAGTAGAATATTTTGTGCTATATTATTTATTTCTTTAATGTGTTCTGTGTTCTTTCTGCACAGGACTTAAGTAGAGTGAGAGCAGAAACCCTGCCTTTTGTAGTTCTTTATTATCACAAATGCCTCGCAGAGTTCATTTACTGTATTTTGATACTCACGAATTTGGTCTTTGAATAAACAGTTTTTCGCAGTACCTAGTTTTAACCTGAAGGTGGTGATAGAACTTAAAGGAAAAATCTTTAGTGACCACTATACTATTATAACTGAATTTTATGATTGTTTTTATATATGATTTTTATGCACCCAAGAGAAAATTTGACATTTGTGTAAATTATAAAACACAATAATAAAAGAAACACTCAATAACCCACCACCTAAGCTAAAACATAGAATATAATCAATTTACTTAAGGACACCTCGTGCTTTTCTCCAAGCTCATTCCCTTTTGCAAACATAAATACTATCCTGTATGATCTTGGTGCTATCATTCTTTCATTTTTCTCATATAACTATATGTGTATATATCCCAAAATAATGTATTGTTTGGTTTCATTTCTTTTCAAGCTTTATATAAATGGCATCATACTGAATATATTCTTGCTTGACTTGCTTTTTCATTCAGCATTGTTTCTGAGATTCATCCGTGTTGATGGGTGGAAACACAAAGTCTTAAGGGCAGAATGTAAAATTAATTTTGGAACATTTCTAGAGTTGAATATAAATGACATTATCTTTATTCTTCATATTAGCTTTGTGAGTAATTTGATGGAGGAAGGAACTGATTATATAAACAAGGGATCAGTTGAAGAACTCTGACCTAGTTCTTATATTTTTTTGGTTAAATTTAAACACTTCTCTCCCTTCTTCATCTAGCCCAGAGTTTCTCAATCGTGGCATGATTGACATCTTGGGCTGGATGATTCTTTGTTGTAGGGGGCTGTCCTGTGTGTTACAACGTATTTATCTGCATGCCTGACCTCCTTCCATTAGATGCCAGTAACACCCTGCCTCCCGAGTTACGACAACCTAAAGTGTCTTCTGACATTGCCAAATACCACCCACGCAAGGAGGGTAGGGTAGGGGGTGAGGGCAAAATCACTCCTGAGAAACACTGATCTAATCTTTACATTGAGAAAATCATGTTACTGTGGATTTTTCTTATGTGCCTCTTTTGCTCAAAAACCTAAACTTTTGAATAATCAAATCAATTACTATATATAATTGTAACAACTAATTATATCAAATCTACATACATAAGTAATGTTTCAAGGCTCTTCTTACCTTCCTCCATTTTCCCCATATCTAATTACCTTGACATCTCTCATTACTGCCTAGTTCAGAATTTTTATGACTAGATTCCAAATACCTAATTGCTGCTCTCTAGACGTACAATGTTAATGTTTATACCACTCTGAACTGGCCTTTCCTCCATAACCAGTTTGTGTCCTTTTCTTTCAAAAATCACTCATTCAATAAATGTACCCTTGTGGTTCTGACAATTCTAACCGTATTTGCATTTCATCAGTCTTAACATGGCTCAGCTCCTATAATTGCGATACACTATTTCTTATATATGCTTCTGTATATATTCTTGGGGGTCTATATATTTTTACCCCACTTTCTCTATTCATCATAAGCCAGATCAGAGCCACCATAGTGTAATCCTGTGTGGAATGCTTGCTTCCCAGGACAGCAAATTAGAGGGGCTTAAATAAAGGGATATAATAAAAAACTACAAAGAAAATCATCTATACCTTACTTCCTAGCCTCCTATCACCCCTACATTATATGATATTGAAAGTATTAAATATACACAGATTAGGTTAATTAAGTAGACACATCAGACAATTAGGGGGAGGGTTCCCAAAATATGAAAGTATAGGCTGATACAGATTTTGCTTTCTAATTCATATGAAAAATATTAGAAAATTATGAAAATTAGGGGCATCTGGGTGGCTCAGTCAGTTAAGCGTCTGACTCTTGGTTTCAGCTCAGGTCATGATCTCAGGGTCCTGGGATCGAGCCCCATGTTGGGCTCCACACTAAGTGGGGAATCTGCTTGAGATTCTCTCTCTCTCCCTATCCCTGTGTCCTATCCCCGCCCCGCTCTCTGTCTCTCTCTCAAATAAATAAATAAATCTTTAAAATATGAAAAGTATGAAAATTAGTCCTCAGCTTTTACTTTAAAAACCCTGTTATTGAAAATAAAATTATGTGAAATGAAAACTCAACAATTGCCATAGTTATAAGGGAGTAAAGTCTGGAATGACTTTATAAAAGATGAACTGTGAGTCAGAAAAGTATCTTTTCTCACATAAATAAGGAGATCTGCAGGTGACAACTAGATTTGGTATATGCTTGCAAATAAGCATGGGCTAGTGAAGAAGTAGCCAATGTGATTGGGGTACAGTGATCTATATTAAATCCATTGTATTATATAGGGAAGCAACAGCTATATATGTTATAATTTTTGCTCTTTTAGCATATAAAAAGGCTCCCCACACTGTATTTTTCCTTCTGTAAGAAAGAGTCTAAGGTAAGGGAAAAAAATGGCAAAAACATGTGTGAATTCAGATTAACCAGGAAAGAGGTTAGAATGCCTTTCTTTACCACCAGAACACTAAATAATTTCCAGGGTTAAAAACTGGAGGATGTTGGGTGGCAGGATGGACAATCCAATCTAGAAAAGGAAAAATGTAAATCCCTGACAACAGGTCCAACAGAATGGTATAGGGCAGGGATTGACAAACATTTTCTATAAAAGGCCAGATATTAAATATTTTAAGTTTTGTGGGCCACACAGTCTCTGTCCCAACTACTTAGTTGTGTGATTGTCGAGTGAAAGCAGCCAGGTGATATGTAATGGATGAGCATGGCTATGTTGCAATAAAACGTTATTTTTGAATACTGAAATTTAAATTGTATATGATTTTCCCATGGCACAAAATATTAATCATCTTCTGGGTTTTTCCAACTATTTAAAAATATTAAAACAGGCAGTGGGTCCAATTTAACCCATGGGCCATAGTTTGCTGACACCTGATGTAGAGTACTCAACATGGAAAGTTTTTAGATAATTAATGAAAGATCAAAGGAGAAATTAGCAATGAAAGAAAATGCAGTTTCATTACTTTGCAGGAGGGTTATTTTACAAAGAATAGTTTGAACTAATAAGAAAGGGAGTTTATAAAGCAAATGTAACTGAACAACATTTGCAGGTATTTTCTTATATATTCTATTTCGCCATCCCATCCCCCCCTTCCCCGTCCTGGCTAATTGCAGCTGTGTGTTGCCTCCACGAAGGATTGTCACAGCCACTAATACCAGGAACAAAGGATACAACTTGCAGACATAAGAGAAAAGATGAAAATCAGTCAGAACAGTTCTCACCCCTCATAATTTGCCTGTGTGGAAAGAGGAAGAACTGATGGGAAAATCAAAGAATTTTATGTTTTTCCCTGCATCTCTGAAAGGGAAGAGGAGGAAGGTGCAATCTGTGGGGATCGATGATCGAGGAGAGCCTAGAAGGCTCCATGGCTGCAGCAGGGATAGGTGGTTTACAGTAACACTCTGCAGACTCACCCACCACAAGCCCAGGAAGTCACATGGCGCCCTGCAAGGAGAGAGACTCTAACCATCTGACATAATGGACCAAGAGTGAGATTAGGTCTCTCCAAGCCTATCAAATATAGTCTTGAAATCCAACCAGAAAAACAAGAGTTACATTCATCTTCCACATGTAAGTTTGTGGTATAAGAAACATACCCACTTTACTTACATAGTTCAAATGTCAGCTACCTGAGTGTTCCCAAGTCCTCAAAGCTGTTGGGGTAACCATATCTCCGTCACATATGGAGCAGGAAACTTAATTTCATATGCCGACATCTAGAATGCTTCAAGCTAATGTTTTTCTATTATTTCCTGCTTCTGCTGAATTCTTGATTTCTCTCAAGTCTAGCTTCTTTTGGCTGTCCTTTTTCTCCATCCCACATCATTCCCAAGGTGGAACACAACCTCTTTCCCTTTATTTTCTCAAAATACCATGGAAACAAGGCACCCCTCTGTGGTTTACTGCTTTCCACTGAAAATTCACAGTTAATGGTATAAGATGGGGGAGGAGGAAGAAGAATTTATACTGCAGCAATTCGGACACCCCTGTTCTTTAAAGATCTTTGGACACAACGTGGCACTTCTCTCTGGCTGCCTCTTATCCAACTCCCTGTCATTTGGATGCATTCTTTCTTCACATCTTACTCCCATTCTCATCTCGTTCACTCCTCCCCTTTTACCCTTTTCCTTTTGGGTTACCCATGGAAACTCTAAATTCTTCATTAATTCTTCATTAACAGAACAATTTTGTTCTCTTAGTCTTGCCTCTAGCTTATCCCGGCTAGACCCACTATTAAAATTATGCTCTTCCTCTGCTATGCTGATTAATATGACCCATTTCCTCAGCATGGAGCTCTAAGAGAGTTATGTCTTCTTTGAATGCTAAAATCAATTGCATAAGACTCTTCTCTCTCCTGATTAGCAGAAATTATAGGAAGAAACACCTCCATTCCCCTGACATCTCCAACCCCCAGTCATCAAGAATGGGTGGGGGGAGGGGTGCCGGTGTCGGTTAGGCATCTGCCTTAGGTTCAGGTCATATCAGCGTCCTGGGATCAAGGCCCATGTTGGGCTCCCTGCTCAGCAGGAAGTCTGCTTCTCCCTTTCCCTCTGCCCCTCCTGCCTCCCATTCATACGCTGGTGTGCGCTCTCTCTCTCTCTCTCTCAAATAAATAAATAAATAATAAATAGAAAGAATGGAGGGGGGATGGCTTAGTTCTTAGGAGCCAGTCTTTAGTCCAATCCCATAGTGGAGAGAGGTACAGAGACCCTATCCAGTTTTACAGATAGGTCCTGTTTGTTGTTGTTCTTGTTCCTGTTCTTTGTTAAACTGCCCTCATCTTGTCATTTTTGAAAACATTCCCACATGATCTGGGGCCATCATTGTCCTCTGCAGCAGTGATTCTGTTTCCGGTCTCTCAGAAGCTTCTCATGGACTCTGTGTGTGTGTGTGTGTGTGTGTGTGTGTGTGTGTGTGTGTTGGGTGGAGGAGTTGTAGGGCACTGAGAAGATGTGGAGACAAGGATTCTCCTTATAATGTTATGGTCCAGGTTTAGGTTATCCTCAGCCACCGCTGGCTTGGGCTTCCACTCTCTGTCTCTGATTAGCGAAATCCCTGCACAGGCTGTAATCCTGTTGTAAGGCTGGGCAAACCCACTGCCTCTTATAAAGCTAGTGAAACACTGTAGCAAATGGATAAGAGCATGTTTCTAGGGCCAGATACTTCAGGTCAAATCCTGTTGTATGTGACCTTGAGCAAGTGGTCACCCTCTTTATATCCCACTTACCTCGTTGACAAAATGGAAATAAAAATAATACATAACTCAAAGGGCTGTTATGAGGATTAAATGAATTAATACATGGCTCAGATAGTACCTGGCTCACAGTAAGTGATTTATAAATGTTTATACTTATTAAGTTTACAAAGAAGGCTTTGTGCTAGTATTAACTTGGGCCTCCATGTTTTCAGAATCCCATCCTGCACTCCCATTTTAGCATAGATTTCAAAACATTCACACCATACTCAATTGGC
>NC_138370.1:16718515-16734130 GCF_054177405.1 Leptonychotes weddellii
GGGATCGAGTCCCACATCGGGCTCCCTGCTCAGCGGGGGGTCTGCTTCTCCCTCTGACCCTCTTCCCTCTCCTGCTATCTGTCTCTCATTCTCTCACTCTCAAATAAATAAATAAAATCTTTAAAAAAAAAAAAAAAAAAGAAGAATGTTGTGGTCACATTTGTTTTTATAAAGATAACCACTTTTTTTTTTTTTTTTTTTTTTACTGTGTAGGAGATGGTCTGCATGTAAAGAAACTGGAAGCAGATTGATCAACCAGAAGTTACCAGTGGATTACACTAAGGTGATGAGGACATGAATTAAGGTGTCAGTGGCGATGGGGCTGATGAAGAGAGTTTGGCATTTAGAAGGTAGAATCAATAGGATTTATTGAAGAAGGAAATGAAGGATGAGAGAGAGGAATGATGTCTGATAATGCCAAGCTTTGAAACTGGGTAAATGAATAAATAGTGGTTTTACAAACTCCTTATATTCTCTCCAAGGGAAGAGGGGAAGGGAAGAGGAAGACACTGTAATGACTTCAGTTGGAAGCTAGTGGGCTCTTGGACAAACACTTTCAGGAGTTACAGAGAGTTGGAGTTGGAGTTAAATATTTGGGAATTGGTAAACACTAACATTAAATGGACTAGCAGAGGAAGAACAGTCCACAAAAGAAAGATGAAAAACTTGGGAGGAAACCCAGAGAACTAAGAGAGGGGTTTTATGAAAGCATATGAAAGAATAAGTTTTGAGGAAGAAGGAGCAGTCTGAGAATCAGTGAGAAACTACTATGAGGAAACATGCAGCCTTGTTATGAGCAGTTGCAGTCAAAGGAAGGGGTCAGGAGTCACTGGCTTTGGCTGAGAAGTTAATAGGAAGTGAGACCCTAGAGTCCGTGAGTGTAGATCGCCCTCTTTACAAAGCTTGGTGGAAAGGGAAAGAAAGAAATTGGAGGGTAGGTAGAGGCAGGAATAAGGGAAGTTTTCATTTTCTAGGGTTTAAAAGCATTAAGCTTGTTTACCGGTGAAAGGGGCAAGACTCTGGAAGGAAAGGGTGATGTTAAAAGTGAGAAAGGGGAAGGTAATTAAAGAAATGCAGTTCTCGAAAAGAAAGGAGGAGCTGGGATTCAGAGCCCAGGTGGAAGGAACATACTAAAACATGAGGAGTTAATACCTAAGAAGCAACTTTCCAGCAATGGGGGGCTGGCATTGGTAGATATATACCCCAGGGCTCTGGTCACAGGAGGGGGAAATTCTGATGTGGGTTTCTCAGAAGCCCAGTTGTCTAAGGCTATAGCCCACTCACGAGGCACCCTTTATTGGCCTTTTTTCCTGTTCCAAGTCACTTCACTACTCCTTCACTTATGCTTACTGGAATCACCACTCAAATAAACTACTTGCATCCAAATCTTTGTGTCATCCTCTGTTTCTGAGGAACCCCAATTTCAATAGATTGTGAGTTAGAACATTATCTCAGGCTTTCTGATTCCAGGTCTTGGGCTTTTTCAGTCAAATCCTAATTTATCATTGCCCAAATTCAAGTTGTAGCATTTTGCTTCTATAGTTGTGCTATATCATTGGATGAGTAGTCTAGCATAAGGACCTTCTCAGGAGAGATCTGTGGAAAATGTAGGAACTGTCAACATGTGTCACTCTCCTTCACTTCCATTGTTTCTGAATCTGACCCTTCATTTTGGGGGATAGGTAGATACACTATATCTAGGTCTACTCCTTCATCTATGTCTAAAGTGACATCTACATTTTCATCTACATATATGTCTATATCAAAATCTATATATATATCCACATTTAATGAAAATAGGGGGGCGCCTGGGTGGCTCAGTCGTTAAGCGTCTGCCTTCGGCTCAGGTCATGATCCCAGGGTCCTGGGATCGAGCCCCACATCAGGCTCTCTGCTCAGCCGGGAGCCTGCTTCTCCCTCTCCCACTCCCCCTGCTTGTGTTCCCTCTCTAGCTGTCTCTCTCTCTCTCTCTGTCAAATAAATAAAATAAAATCTTTAAAAAAAAAAAAAAGAAAAGAAAAGAAAATAGGTATCAGCCAGGGCAGGACAGGGAGTTGAGATAGGAATAGGAACAAGGAGGTAGTAATGTATCAGAGTTCTTTATTGGTTTCTGGCTGGCTAATTTAGGCAAAAGTGAATTTGTTGGAATTTACTGGAGAATGTGGGACTCACAGAATCAAAAGACATCTGGGACATTGGGCTTCAGAATGAACAGGAATTAAGGGAGCTGTGGAAAGCCAAGTAACAGAAAGCAAGGAACAGAGCTATCATGTCATATCCTGAAGTGTCTGGCCAATATGCTGCTGGCTCTGCTCTTGCTGGGATGAATGGCCTTCCTTCGGTCTCTCCTTAAAGATGTAAATTCTCTGGAGAAAGCACTGACCTTCCTTTTCCCACTGCCCACCAGTGTCCCTGATGGGATGAAAAAAGATCTAGCCATTTTGGCTCCTGCTATGGAAGTGCTGAATTATTCTCCCCAAAAGTTATGGAAAAGGCTCAGCTAGAAATAGAGCTGCTATTGGAAAGGAGAACTAGAAGCCAGGAGACAAAAGAACAATAAATGTCAACTGCAAATCTCATCAGGTAACCAGACAGGGCTATTGGCTGGGCTGCTTACTGACTGCAGATGGTATAGGACTGGTCATTGATAAGTGAGTAACCATAAGAACCTTATAATCTAGAATGCACAAGAATCCTTGGCTGTAATATGTATAATATAATATTTAAAGGACAAACTGAGAAATATGGGAAAAAATGAAATAGGCTTTAGTAGTGGAATAAAATGATGCTAAATAAAATTACCTTAGAACAGGAAAATATGACATTTTGCTGTGTTTGGACCTACAGGTCAAAGTTGACTACCACAGACCTTCTGCAAAAAGCTTTCTGCAGGCTGAATGAGCACCATGGGCAAAGGCACAGAAGCAGAAAGTACAACTTGTGTTTGGGAAATGGCATGTATCTGGTCTGGCTGGGGTGCAGGGAACATGAGATTGTTCAGATATTTTCTTGTGGAATTTAATTCTTTTAAAAGCTGAACAAATCTTTTTAAGACAATTACCTGCTTTGCAAAACAGTTTTTAATTCTCACTTAGCCTAAATGACCAGATACTCAAAATTTTACTCTGGATCTCACCGATCGAAGTTCATAGCTCATATTTTGGCCTCTTGTTCTCTTTTATTTTTTAGTAGTCACTAAAAGGAATTAAAGAGCAACTGACATATTCGTACACCAATGTTCATAGGCATTATTAACAATAGCTCAAAGGTGGAAACAACTCAAACATCCATAGATAGATGAATAGACCAAATGCAGTCTCTACATGTAATGGGATATTATTCATCCTTAAAAGGAAGGAAATTCTGACACGTGCAACAACATCAACAAACCTGGAAGAAATTGTGCAAAGTAAAATTAAGCACAAGAGGACGTATACTAAGTAATTCTTCTTGCGTGCGGTAGCTAGTGTAGTCAAATTCATAAAGACAGAGAGTCAGATGTGGTTGCCAGCATTTGTGGGCGAGGAGAAGGGGAGTTAATATTTAATGAGGACAGACTTTCAGTTTGGGAAGATGAAAAAATTCTAGAAATGGATGGTGGTGATGGTGGTGCAGCAATTTAAATGTACTAATGCCACTGACCTATACACTTAAAAATGGTTAAAATGGAAAAGAAATGGTTAGAACGGTAAATTTTACGCTGTGTATATTTTATCACAACTTTTTAAAAAGGCAACCAATAGTCTTTCTCACTGTGTCACCAAAAAGGTTCAGCAATTGGCACTCCTTAGGGTATCTGGACTCTGCTTTCCTCCCCAAAGCCAATGGGGAAATGGTGAAATACCACCTCCAGATCTGCCCTTCATGGGAGAATTTGTTGCCTTGTTACTTGGTGTGTGTGGTCAGCAGTCAGGCCCTTTCGGGATCCTCTCAGCTGGGGTCAGCCACCTCCTGCCAAGGTCTCTCCCTTTCCTTGGGCAGCGCACACGTAATGATCTTGGGGTAAGGCCCAGCCCTTTTCGCCCAAAGCAGGATACCTCTGATGGACCATTTTAGTTCTGACTGACCATTTTAACTCCACATAGGTTCTCCCTATCTCCAGTCCTTTCTCCTTCCTCTCCCTCCCACTGGGAGTGATCACAGACCACTCCCTCATAAACATTCTGTGCACAAAACTCTATCTCAGAGTCAGCTTCCTGGAGAACATAACCTGAATGGACAGACTTAAGTTCCTTTAAAAACAGAAAGAAAAAGATGTACAAAGGAACAAGGATGACAGCGGATTTCTCGTTTGAAACAACGTAAGCAAGAGGACAGTGGAGTAACCAAGATGCTACCCACAACAAAACCCCTTTCAGAATTTCAGGCACAAATATTTTCAGATAGACAAAAACTAAAAAAAATCAATCACCAGCATGTCCACACTACAGAAAAAGTTAGTTTGAGAAAATTCATGAAACTGTATGCTGATGATTTGTCCACTTTTCCATATTTTTTGCTTTGAGGCATAGTTTATTAAAAAAAAAAAAAAGAGGCAGGAAGAGTAATTTACATTTGTTGTGTTATGAGTAAGGGTAGCTTTCTTCTTTACACAATCTGACCCCTCAAGTCCTGGCTGCCTTAGTAACTCCTTGATGCTTTCATTCAGATGGCAGTTCAGTATCCCTCTAATCAATCCAATTATTTTTTTAAATTTTATCTAACTTCTCAAGATTTTCTTGTTCGCAGTGTTGTGCTGCTACAAGTTCTTTCATGATAGATTAAAGCAGAGATTTCTGTTACCTTTCTTTATTGGAATGTGAAATTCTTGTTCTGCTAAAAGTGTGAATGAGTTTGGCAATGTTAGAAAATGATTTTAGGAGCAGGGTATTGTTTCCATCTATACTCACTGCTTCTCTATCTCACAAATAATTATAGATTATTAAAAATCACTTTCCTCCTTCCCATCTAAATTAGCAATATCTTTATAAAACTATTAATTATCTGTGTGTATCTATCACTGCCTCACTCTCTATCAATAAAATCACAGTCCTGATCTTGTTTCAAGACAGAGGGAAACTAAAATTCATTGCATGTCTTCTGTGTATTAGGCCCCATAGTAAGCACTGCATGTAAAGTTACCAAGTTTGATCAGATTATCAAGTTTGCATATTTATAGTATATGCCACTACAGATATGGAATTTTATTGTTCCATGAATAATAAATGTTCCTGAGCTGCTATTGTATGGTGTGTATATGCTGGGTGCTGTGGGTATAGAAATAAGAAAACAAGTCCCTGATCTCTCCCAGCACAGAGAGAAACTCCAGTACACAATATAGTGATGCACAATGTAAGTAAGACAAACATATAGGAGAACATGTAGTCTAGGTGGACAGGGCTGGGCATGGACAGGTCCCCAGGGGAGGCCTATGTCATTCCGAGAAGGTACATAGAAATTATTGGAATAGGCAAATAGAGTCCTGGAATATACATATACATACATATATATACATACACATTTACATACGTGCATACATACATATATATACTCTCAATAACAAAAGGGCACATATAATGTGGTTAATTCATTGGTGAAAATAGTCAAGGGACATGAGATACTAGGCTTGTCAGGCATCTTCATTGAACAAGACAATCTTTTACTAAACTGGATGGATTCTCCTTTCCTTATTCTTTAAATTCCCATTCTATTACCCAATAGAAGAATGGTGCATACTGGGAGCTTTCTTTACTTGTGAAAGTTACTGCAACAGTCATGTTTGGCAAGAATCTCTACCCCTGGATCCATCGTCTGTGGGCAAGAGAGTAGAGGTGTAGCCTGGACGTGTGGGTGCTATATGTCTACGTGTACTCTGAAATATAGGTGACTGGGCTAATCAGATTCTTTCTCCCAGGGATGTGGAATTTGTATGGAAAGACACAGGGGCTAAATTTCCATTGAAACTAAAACATTTTAAGGGCTGCCTGCTACGGAGTAAATTGAAGAATTCCTCTTGCTGAGGTTTTTAGAGCTGTTCTTATTCTGCCTTGCCTTGGCTTGTTTGCAGCAGCCTGTTACTGATTCTGTTACTTACCTCAGCATCCCTCCAATAAATCCAATTTTTTTTTTTCTCAAAATGGCTGGATAAAGTTTATTTCTTTAGCTTGCAAGCAAAAACAAAACAAAAACCAGTGTAAGTGAATTACTCTGAAATTGGCCCTTAATATTTCATAACCTTTCATTGCTGGAGGTAGGGACAAGGGGCCTACTCTAAAAGTTCTAGAATTTTCCCTCAATATCTCTAAGAGGGAAGCAGGAAAAAAGCACTTCAATCTTAGAAGATCACTGTAGTGTATATACTCTTGTGTCATGCACATGTGAATCAAATCCCTGTCCTTTGTTTTTGATGTAGTCCTAGTGATTGGTAAAGTAATCCAAGTATAAAATGTAAACTTTTTAAATGTAAAATTTTCAAAGTTTAATATGCCAGCTTCCGGTCTCAAATATACATGCAGAAACATAAGTTCATCATAATGAGCCATGTGTGGGCTAACCAAAAAACGAAATCAGAATGTGTGTGTAATTGGGCACAATGAACTTTTCTTTTTCCTCAGCAGATGTACAGTTATTTTGAAGTGAAAGCAAGGAGCTATATCTCAGGGCATTATATTTAGGTGGTCTTATTTTTTCTAAGAAAAAATAATAAAAGGTGAATAAAAAATAAGAACAAATTTTAAATTCAAATATGCAAATGCATTTTTGTCAAATGTATATTTTTAAATTCTCTGCCAGTGTCCAGAAATTTTGTCAGAATAGTTAACAACCCTGGGAATTCTACTTTTAGATGTGGTCATAAAAGTATGAATCATCATGTGTTTTCCAATTAGTTGGAGAATGTTTTAAGAGGAGATAATATTTAAAGAATCTAAAACCTGGGGGATTAAAAAAAGCACACATCGAGATTGGATTTATGTGGATGAGTAAAAGAGATTTACACCAAATTTATCAAAGAAAGCAGAGAAGTCATACTGTGAAGCAGAATGAAAAAAGACATCTTGTGTTACTGCCCGTCTCTCCTATGTGTAAAGGCATATTTTAGAATGTGACTTTACTTAACATGAACTTCTGTTTTCTTTTTTCTCCTGCATATTTTTCACAGTATAGTTGAATTTCTTCTTCATGTGTTAAGTGTAAAAAATCTGTTTTCTGTTAGAATTTAACATTTATTTGGTTGCAATTCTTTAATGACATGTGATCTTACAGGGAGATTCTTCTTTAATAAGAAAGATGTTATTTTTTTCCAAGGCATATAATATATGTTCTTGCATACACATTGAAAGAGAAACAAACATTCCCTAGCCAGAGCTCTTTTTATTCTTTGCAGGGGGAAAAAAAGAAATGAATAAGAAAACGTCTTTTGCACTTTTCTGTGTTAGGGAACCAATTTAAACTTGGTTAGAGAGGGGAGGGGGGTGGGGGGATGGGTTAGCCCGGTGATGGGTATTAAGGAGGGCACATAGTGCATGGAGCACTGGGTGTTATATGAAAACAATGAATCATGGATCACTACATCAAAAACTAATGATGTATTGTACGGTGACTAACATAAGAAAATAAAATTTAAAAAAATCATCCTTAAAAAATAAATAAATAAATAAATAAAAATTAAAAAAAAATAATGCTAAACTTGGTTAGATACCAGAGGAAAAAAAAATCAGATAGACAAGAAACCTCTGAAAAGAAGAGTAGTGAATAAGCATTTCATTTTTTATCTTAACTAGTATGCAAGGAAGGATACTGTGCAATCTGAAGCTACACATTTTTGGGGATCTGTCAAATATCTGCCAATATTACTTTTTATATGCTTCGAGTAGCAGGCCTAGGGAGCGAGCAGTCCAGATCTGAGCAAAAGAACACAGGAGTCTGGGACAGAGTTCTCCAGGAAACAACTGCATTTGGAAAATTCCTTCTCAGGGATTTGGTTTTCCTATCTGGGATCCTGTAACAGCTGGAGTTCAATCAGAAAAGCAGAGCCTCTAGAATATATCAGGAATGACCTTATGCATTTGTGGGGGCTGGTGAAGCAGTCTCTAGATGCTGGAGCTTCAAGTATGCAGGGTAGATAAGTGAGAAGGACAGATGGCCGCTGTAAGGGCAGCAGGAGCTGAAGCCCAAGAGGATGGACTGAAACCTACACCAGTTCTTATTGCCTCTGACCTTGGTGATGTTGGTGTCCCGTGGGAGCCAAACCCTTTGTCATGAACCGAAGGAAGACCCAGGGGAAGGCAGAGCACTGGTAGGCCTGACCGAAATCTTTTGCCAACAGGTAGGCAACAGCATGGGAGAGCCACAAAGACGGCTGCCTTCGTTTCTGCCCTCTGGATCTACCATGAGAATTTCAAGCGTGGCTGCCCCTAGGGAAACAAAGGAAAAGGAGTTCTGGGAAATGTAGTTTAGCCTAGCCAAGTTGACATGTTACAAAGCCTCCCCCACTTTTTTCTTGGTTCCTTTCCTTGTCTTGCTCTTGATCTTTGCCCTTATTTTTCTAGATATTGTCAGTCTTTCTCAGAAAGGCTATGTAAAGGTAGTTTTTTTGTTCGTTTGTTTTACTTCTTGCTTGTCTGACTTGTCTTTATTCTATCTTCACACTTGATTGCTAGCTTGGCCGTGTGGGGTCCTGATTCGGAAAATATAAATTCTTAAGGCATTCTTTCTGTGGAAAAGCATGATGCTACTATGAGTCTCAGTTCTTTCTATGTGATTTCATTCCTTCTGGAAGCTTTTTGTAACTTTCCACTATCACTGTTCAAATTTCCATCATGATGTGCCCAAGGAGTGGGTGCTTTTTTGTCATTTTTTAAGATTCATTGTGCTGGACACAATGAAGTTGAAATAGGCTCTTTCAACTTCATCTCTTTCATTTCTGGGAATTATTTTTCTATTGTTTCTTTGACAATTTTCTCTCCATTGTTTCCTGTGTCCTTTTTGAAAGTTCTATTAGGTGCATCCCTAAATTAAACCTCTAATATTCTTATCTGTGCTCTCCTATTTTTCATATTCTTGTCTTTTTATTCTACTTTCTGGAAGATTTCCTTAAGTACATATTCAAATCCATTCAGTTAAGTTTTTGGTTTTGGTTTTGGTTTTTAATTTCAACAATTTAATTTCTTTGGTGTGTCTCCCATCTCAACAAAACAAAACCTGTTCTTTACCCCACTTCCCCTTATAACAATAATACCCCTATTGCTCAGTGCCCCTCATACCCTTTGCACTAGCTGGTCTCTGCCTGGACTGCTTCCTTCCTCTCCTATTCTAGGTATCCCCATTCCTCACTTTCAAGCCTTTGTTCAAATGCCATCTCAGCGGAGGCTTTCTTTTTTTAAAAGATTTTATTTATTTGACAGAGAGAGACACAACGAGAGAAGGAATACAAGCAGGGGGAGTGGGAGAGGGAGAAGCAGGCTTCCCACCAAGCAGAGAGCCCAACGCGGGGCTCGATCCCAGGACCCTGGGATCATGACCTAAGCCGAAGGCAGACGCTTAACAACTGAGCCACCCAGGCGCCCCTCAGTGGAGGCTTTCTTGACCCACTCTATTTAAATTTGCTTCTCCTTCCCCCACCCACTCCTTAGTCCTCTCCCCTGACTTATTTTTCTTCACAGAATATGATAGACGTCACTTTCTAACATATTGTATGATCTATTTATTTTGTTAAATGTTTACTTCCCCATCTCCCCTAGAATGTAAGCTCTATGAGGGTAGAGACTTGTCTGTTTTGTTCATTGCAGTTTCTCCAGCATCTAGAACACTGCCTGGCACATAATAGACCCTCAGTATTCCGTTCCTTGGTTCCTTCTTCCTGCTACCCTTGTTCTTAATATCTGTTTTTCATATTGGAGTAATTCTTCAAATGTCTGGTGATCCTTGGGTGTCTCTATGTGAAGCACCAAAAAAGTTTACCAAAAGCTAGCTTTATGTTCATGGGTGGAGTTTGTGGACTGCTGAGTTTTAATATATGATTAATTGGTGAGCTGGCATATCTGTAGAAGGAACCACTCTATTTTAGTATCATTAGTTTTTTTCTATGGGGCCACTCCATTTCTCCCAAGAAGAATTCTTGTCTCCTGTTAAGAAATATAAGGGTGTCTGACAGCAATCTGTTTGAAAAAGGTGGTTGGGCACAGGATTTCTATCCATATTTTCATTTAACTTCTCTGCTTATGGCTCCTACCTTCCAATATTCCTGATATCCCCAAATGAAGTGACTTTCCGAATCAGATTCTTGTGGGAATAAATTGTAATAAATTGTAATTTCCTTCCATTCTCCCCAACTTTCAGAACAGTTTTGCAGACATCACAGCCTATTAGAGTCTTATGTTGGGGTTTCAGAAAGGAGCTTATGACCAAGTCTAGGGTAGATTAGGGAAGGAGGAGAAAGTAGCCTTTTCCCACAACCACCACCTCCATTTTAAAACCTACCTGGTGGCAATAGCAGTTTTTCAAGACACCACCATGGCCCCAGAACTTTAGGAGCTGGCCAGAAACAGAGCAACAGTTTTTTACATAATAATATGGGTCTTCCCTTATATAATGTTATGTATCAATTATATCTCAATTTTTAAAAAAGTTTTACTAGATAAAAAAAATACTAATACAGGTTTTCTGACTTGATAATTACAGTAGCTTTGTCACTGTCTGCTTAGAGCAGCAGGGGAGCTGTGAAGGGGTCCCTAACTTACAGGACTCTGTATCCAAGTCTCAACTCCAACCTAGTTGACTCATCTATTACATATATTTATCAATATTGAAATCCCCTAACTTTGATATAGAATTTTATTCCTCATTATCTTCTAGGGAGGTTCCTTGTAGATAATAACAAATGAGCAAAGGAGAAGAATTCAGGGGCGTCTGGGTGGTGCAGTTAAGCTTCCGACTCTTGATTTTGGCTCAGGTCATGATCTCAGGGTTGTGGGATCAAGCCCACTTCTGAGCTCAGTGTGAGTCAGCTGGTCCCTCTCCCTATGCTTCCCCCCCTCCCCCCTCTCCCGCTTGCTCGCACATTTGCTCTCTCGCTCTCAAATAAATAAATAAACAAAATCTTAAAAAAGAGAGAGAGAAGAATTTAAAAGTGGGAGTGGGTTTTAGGGACTATTTGATCTGATAGCTTTATTTTATAAATGAGAAAATTGAGGTTGAGAGAGCCATGACAGAGCATGAATAGCAATGCAGTTCTCTCAATTTTTTTTTTTTTTTGCAGTTCTCTCAATTTTTAGTAAATTGTTTCCACTCTTTCGACTATACCATTCATACTGACATGGCATGGATTAATTAATTCAGGAGCTATTTACTCAGCATCCATTAATTTTAAGTTTTCACTAGTTATATAGACAATAGAAATAGGGTGATTCACTATAACATTGGTTTAGTTTTACTAATTTTAACATGCTTTTCTACAGAAATTTCTCAAACCTATGCTCTGTGAGAACAAGTTTTGTATTCTTTGAGCACTCTGTCTGAGATGATATCTAAACCCACATTTTAGGAAGTTTTATTACCTTCTCCAGAGGAGGCTGTGTTAGTTGCCTGAATGAAGACGTTCTTGATGACCTCTTTGCTTGATATGCTCCACTCTAAATATTTCAGTAAAAGACGTGTTTTGAGTTTAAGACATGATCAATGTATTGAGAGCACAGGGTTTTGAAAGTTCCATAAAGGGTACATCTCCCTGAGTTGGGAGTAAGGTTGGAAAATATAACCGTCACAAATATATGCTGGTGGTATACATGAAAGGATGTAAGATCAGTTGTCTGAGTCTAGCTCACAATGGGGCTGGGAACAGACATGTTTGCTGCTCCAGACTTGAGTGGACTGGAGATGGGGAGAGCTGGAATTAAACCTTCCCACTGGGACTGGATCAGGTATCAGATAATGAGCAGGTGTCCAATCCAGCAGACACAATCCAGGGTTCAGAGGGTTTGGATGACAATTGTGCTGTAACTGATGTATGAATTGAGAGAGTTCTCTGAATAAGGTCTTCCAAAAGAAGAAGGAGAGAACTTGTCAGCGCCCATCTAATCCTGTCCAGGAGCCAGAGTGACCTGATCTTGGTGCAACTGTACCTGTTGTCCAGTGGAAATATTCTCAGGCCAGAGAAGAAAAGTATATCTAATTACTTTGAAAAACAAAAAAAGCCTCTAAGATTACCCAATAGCCTTTATTCATGTTCTTTGTGCACCCAAGCTGCTTTTGACTTGCTCTCCAGGGTGATTTTGCCCATCCATGAGGAATCTTCTGTGCAGATTATTAAACAGATCATCTTACTAAACAATTCTCTTTTTCTAAATTAATGTGTTGGTTTTTCTGTTTTATATATCCCCTGAGAAACTGTTGACTGTAAGTTGGTTCCCAGGAAACTAATCACACTTAGGGTAAGTGCATAAAATCCAACTTCTAGACAAGCTAATTTAAGATGTCAGCCTTAATAATCTCACTATTCTGTTCAGTGGAGCTGTGTTAAAAAAAAAAACAAAAAAACTGTGCCTTAAAGTATGCGTCCCAACCCTTCCGTTTCTGGTCCATCTCCTCCAACGCTGAATCCAACCTGCTCTTCTTACAGCGTTTTCTCAAACTTCTTTCAGCCAGTGATCTCAGGTCCCATCCTCATTTTATAGGTTTAGTACAGTTGTGCAAGTTCACAAATTTGACCTTTCTTGTTGACAATTCTTCGCCCATGTTCCATCAATGCATCTGTGGTCTAAAGGAATAATATTTCTCCTAGCAAGCTCTGTATCTGTCATGCTTTCAGGGAACATTGACCCTAGATTCTGTCCTTATTGACTGATTAGATTTTTTCCAGGTTTTTCTTGAGGCAGTGAAGTCTGGTCAAGTCCTCAATAGACCACATTATCCATCTTTAATGGTGGGGAGCACAGATTCTCAGCCTGACTGTCTTTGAATCCTGGCTCCCCCTCTTGCTACTTGTGTGACCTTGGGCAAGTTACTTAAACCTTTGTGCCTTGGTTTCCTCATTTGCAAAATGGAGATGGTAACAATATCTGCCCATAAGGCTGCTGTGGCTGAATGAGTTTCTATATTTACCATGTCTGTCATGTAAGTGTGCCACATGTGACAGGGGTCATTATGGCTGTTGCTGTCCCTTCTCTGAGGAAGCGAGCACAGGGCTTATTAAATGCCTGACTGGGGAGAAGGCAAAAGGGATACAAGCAAGAAAAAATAGGTTTGTATTTCAAAATATTTCCATTTACCACCGAGGTAATTATCAAATCAGCCAAATAATCCCATACTTTTGTTTTTGACATTTAATACCAGCAGCCTGAATTCTCTATAATTGTGAATGTATAATTTCCACTCCCGTGTGTGTAAATCACTTTGTCAGGGAGGAAGACTATTCCCTCCAATCCCTTTATGTTTTTTGACTAGTCTAATAATTAAATTAACAGAAGACAGATGAGCAGGAGAGAAACAAATTTTGTGTGTATGAGACCCAAAGACAGAGACCCCAAAGGCAGTCAGGCAGTTGAAGCCTATATGCCATGATGAGCTAAGGAGAAGCAGGTAATGGTTTGGGGCTTCAAAGGGGAGGACGAGAAGTCACAGGGAGATGAGTAGGGCAAACGTTGGATAAACAAATGTTTGCTGTGCCATGCAGATATGTCTTTCTTTTCTTTTCTTTTAAAAGATTTTATTTATTTATTTGAGAGAGAGAATGTGTGCACAGGCTGGGGGTGGTGGGGGTAGGGGGGAGCGGAGAGGAGGGACAGAGGCTGGGAGAAGAAGACACCTGGCTGAGCAGGGAGCCTGGGATCGTGACCCGAGCTGAAGGCAGATGCTCAACCAACTGAGCTACCGAGGTGCCCCCAGATATGTCTTTCTGAAAAAGTTCTCTTTGGTATTAGCTCCCTCCTGGTACAGACCCTCCATCTAAATTCTTTTAAGCAGTTAAAGGGAAGGTAAACAGCTCTTATTGAGTCTGTTGAGCCTTGATTGTCTTTCAGCTCAAAATAATCCACACGTCAAAGTGGCATATTTGGGGGACATGTATTCTGCTTCCCCCTCAACTTCAACCGGTTTTTCTTTCCAGTAAATCATCAGGATTAGCTTTTCCTTCATAAACTTAAAATTTATGAGTGAATGGCAGGAAAATGTTTAATGGGAAGGTCAAACACTGGCAATACTTGAGTGCAGAAAACAGCAAACAACAGAAAGAAAACACAACTTCCGTATTTTACTGGAATCTGAGTTAATAAATAGAGATCACAGAACAAATAGCAAACAAAAGCTTCAATTACATCAGAACGAAAAAAGAAACGATAAACCTGGATTTCCAGTCTGAAACTGTTACTCAACCAGTGGAGGTAACAAGTCGAGTGTTACACATTCGAAATTCCTCTAGAGTTTAAAACAAAAGGAACAGTTCGTTCAGGGTATAATTGATGCGTACAGATAAATTTCGTAATTGCACCTCAGGGAATTTTTGTTTTTCTTAGATTAACTAAACTGACCATTTCATCTTGGCAATTATTAGCTTGCCACATTTTTTATAACTAAGAAAAATTAGGCTTCTCTCCATATTGTAGTTGAAATGACATTTTAACCCATATCTTTATGGTAAACTTTATTATCATTAGTACTATAAAACAAACCTTCAGCTGAACTTTGGTTTTACTTAGTCTTCAAGTGAGCATTACTAAAGTTCAAGTACCAAAATTCTCCGGATGAGCACAAAAATAAGAGTTAAAAAAAAATCAGAGATGTATTTTCATGAAGATACATTATTAGATATTTCGTAAAAGTTCATACAAATAGGAGAAAAAAAGAAAAATATCTGAGTACTGTGATTTGTCAATCTCCTTTTTTAGCTTTCCTTCCAGTTAAACTGATTTCCTCATTTATTTGTTTCCAGATTAAAGCCAAAATCAACATTGTCCCTATTTCTAATCAAATAACAGAGAAGCAATGACAAATTCTGGATGCAGTTAGATCCTGAGAGGCAGAGTGGCAGGACCTAGTCTGAGCTGTGTCTCTGACTCATTTTTGACTTCAGGCAAGGTATTTAACATCTCTGTACTTTTGACATAATTGTAATAATGCTAATAGAATAATGCTAATAGGTATGATATTAAGCATAACTCAGGAAACAACCATGAGCGCTTAGGAGAAGTCAGGTTAACTAGATAGAAGACCACCTCTGCAACGTAGAAAATAAACTTAGAATTATATCTCCTTTCCACTCCTAGCACATTTTGAATGAATTGGATGGGAATTTGATGTACATAATAGGATTTGCACCTTTAATATACAAGATAGAAAATAAAATGGGCAATGTTAAAAAATTTCCATTTCAGAAGTAAAATCTTCAGAAATGCTTTTCTTTATTTCTATCTTTTGGGAATCAAATTTATTTAGCTTTTTAAGGCTTTCACTGAGTGTAAATGCTTAAGATAAATAACAAAGATATTATTATATTCCATTTTCAGAAAAATGATAAAAAATTTGGAAGAAAATGCCTAAAAGGAGTCTCTAAGTCGGTGTTTATGGGTAAATTTTTAAGTAACTAGTCTTACATTAATGGTGTAGTCCACTGGTGAATGCTAACTTACTAAACATGCTTCTTTC
>NC_138370.1:16734230-16793310 GCF_054177405.1 Leptonychotes weddellii
CCCACCCCCCTCCCCTCTAGAACCCTCAGTTTGTTTTTCAGAGTCCATCGTCTCTCATGGTTCGTCCACCCCTCCGATTTCCCCCGCTTCATTCCTCCCCTCCCGCTACCTTCTTCTTCTTTTTTTTTTCTTAACATATCTTGCATTATTTGTCTCAGAGGTACAGATCTGAGATTCAACAGTCCTGCACAATTCACAGATAAACATGCTTCTTTCAATAGCTCTTTCTTCTTATTTCTCTTATCTTGTATTCTTTCATGATAGCTTGCTTAAACCACCATTTTTAAAAATTTTTACATTAACATGTATTTTTGTTTTGTAATTGTTTTTAAAAGTTATATACCATCTGTACAACTTTTCAGTTTAAAACTTAATATTTTTGCCTTTAAGTTTCTCTATCAACTAATTTAAAAAATTTTTTAGTGGGGAAGAAATTGGACTTAAGAGACTTAGAATAATTTATATCAAATAATATGGTACACCAAAGAATAGCCATTTGAAAACTATTTTAGTTTTACAAAAATTGAAAGTTTTGAAACAGACTAAAGCAAAAACATTATAAAAGAAATACAACTGTATAGTAAGAATTAAATAATCTGATACCACTTTATCATAAACCAGATTTGCAAAATAATAATGGTTTACTATGATGAATGATAGAGACCAGACTTTCAAAGCATTTGAAAAGCCCAATACCTAAACATTTCTTCAACATTATAGAAGATGTTTAGAATTACAATTACAATGGGTGGGCGGTTGCCTGTGGGGTTTAAGCCATGATTTCAGCTCAGGTCATGATCTCAGAGTCCTGGGATGGAGGCCTGTGCCGGCCCTGGGCTCAGCATGGAGTCTGCTTAAGATTCTCTCTTTCCCTCTCCCTCTTCCTCTACTCCTCTCCCACCTCCCCACTCCCCCCACCCCCCCCACCCACCTCACGTTTACTATGAATTACTACACGCACTCTCTCCCCCTCTCTCTCTCAAATACATAAATAAATCTTAAAAAAAAAAAAAGAATTACAATTGGTCACTGAGGAATTTTAGATGACTTGAGATATTCTCAGGAATTATTCTAAAGATTATCAAATTAATATAATGACTTTAAAATATATATTTGTAATCACATTTTGAAATGCCTTATTACTGAAGGAGCTGCCAGACTAGAGGCTCCCTCCTTTCTCTGGGAAAGATCAGATTTGATTATTTTAATGGCGATGAGATGGAAATTTCAGGACACCAGGAGACAGAGCCTGCCAAAACATTTTATTGGCCCTTTATTTTCTACCAAGCCTCATGTAAAGTACTATGTATACATGTTATATAATCTCCCAGCATCTCCCAGAGCTCTTTCAACATACGCTGTCTCTTAGACAAGAGCCAGAATCAGACATAGATATAAGACCATAATTTGTTTTTAAAGCTCTTTAAGTTTTTAAGCTAGTTTATTCATTTCTGAAATAAAGTACTTGACCCCACAAATACAGAAGGGAAATTGATGAACCAAAGAAAATATACTAATTTCAACAGACAGCATAAAAGCAAAGTCTAAAAGGCACAAAAATTTCATGACTTTGATTCTTGACTCCCAAATATTTCATCTGATAGCTGGAAGTGGATTAAAACAATGAAGATCTGGTTACTATCACATAAGAAAAATGAGACGTTATTTTCACTACTGAAACAAAAAAGGAAAAATCCCAATCAATAATCCGGCAAAAAAATAATCTTCTCAGTCAGAAGAACAATTTGAATCAGAGTCACAAATAAATGGTATTATATCATACTGTTATACTCATCTCCCAGATTAATGTGAATATACTTAGTGAAAGTTTCTTTTATTCCTTTAGCTAAATAATTTTCCCTCTCTGAGCCTTGTTTCCTGAAGTGTTGATGATGTTTGGGTGATCTCACTTCCTTTTATTATAGTTTGACCATGTGTACTAGTCTCATGGGATAATGCTTCCTACTTCCAAAATCTCTTTATGTGTTTTTAAAAAAATATTTTTATTTTCCATCTTCATTTTCTTTTGCTTGCTTATAATAAAACAAATATTCTTGCTTATTTCCTGTAACATTAAAAAACTTCACATGTTTATGACTCTGCCATTAATTACATGTTAAGAAATTTCCATCATGTGGAGGGGTAATTTTTACTTTGTATGACTTGACTTTATGACAAATTTAAAAGTTAAATGACAAATAACCATAAAGGTACAAAGGAGGTTTTTAAAAAATAGCAGCAGAGCTGTTGTAGTTCTGCTTGGAAATATATTTATTACCAACTGAAAAGTATGAGTCAAACTTATAATTTATTATGAGATAGGTATGATAATAGTTGTAGCCCATTAAGATAGCCTAATTTTAAACATGTTAGGTTTTAAGTTTTTCATTATTTATTTGCTCTTGGGATTTTATAAATTCAAATATCTCTTTAAAACCAATATAAGCTAGCACACACCACATGTCATATTTGCAAATCAATACAAACTTTACAAAAGCCATAGTTTATTAAATATTCTCAGTCATTGCTGAAGGAGGGGAGATGATGAAGGCAATCTGAAAGGGACATCTAATAAATTCAGCAGACAAAAAGAATTTGGTGTTGGGCACCTGGGTGGCTCAGTTGGTCAAGCGTCTGCCTTCAGCTCCGGTCATGATCCCAGGGTCCCAGGGATCGCGTCCCGCGTCAGGCTCCCTGCTCACCCAGGAGTCTGCTTTTCCCTCTCCCGCTACCCCTCCCCTTGCTTGTGCTCTCTCTGTTGCTCTCTCTCTCAAATAAATAAAATCTTAAAAAAAAAAAAAAAAGAATTTTGTCTCTAATAAACAACTGTAAAATTATAACAGATGCTGGGAAGTTCTAAAATTCTAACTTCGATTCATAAATTTTCTTCTCATCAATTCACCAAATATTTTGTTGAGTACCTGAATCAAGTTGAATTGTGTCCATAAAGTGATACGTTCAGTGCTAACTCCCATTACCTGTGAATGTAACCTTATTTGGAAATAGGGTCTTTGTAGATGGAATCAAGTTAAGATAAGGTCATATTGAATTAGGATGAGCCCCAATCCAATGGGCTGGTGTCCTTGTCTGAAGAGGGAAATTAGGCACAGGGACACTCAGAGGGAAGACAGCCATGTGAACGCGCAAGCTGAGAGTAGAGTGTTGCAGACGCACGCCAAGGGATGCCAGTGATGGCTGGCAGCCAGCAGATTCTAGAAAAGGCAAGGAAGCATTCTTCCCTAGAGGCTTTCAGAGGGAGCATAGCTATAGTGACTCCTTAATTTCACACTCCTATGCCCCAGAAATGTGACAGAATCAACTTCTGTTGCTTTAAGCCGCCCGCGGTGTGGTAATTTATAACAGCTGTATGAAACTGATACAGTACCTAAGTATCTACCAAGCATGGAGATATAGCAGAAATAAAAAGGATCAAGTCCTTCATTTCATGGCACTTATGTAACATAAACATATATAGGGTCGCCTGGGTGGCTCGGTCGCTAAGCGTCTGCCTTCGGCTCAGGTCATGGTCCCAGGGTCCTGGGATCGAGCCCCGCATCGGGTTCCCTGCTCCGCAGGAAGCCTGCTTCTCCCTCTCCCACTCCCCCTGCTTGTGTTCCCTCTCTCACTGTGTCTCTCTCTCTCAAATAAATAAATGAAATCTTAAAATATATATATAAAATATTTCATTATATTTGAATATAGTTTTCAATTTCCTTAATGACTAGCTCTTCCTTTTTTAATGTATTAGGTTGAACTGTAAGAAATGGCATACGTTTGAATGGTTTTGACCTAACAAAATGCAAATTTCATATACTTCAAATTAATACACATAATACATTTCTAGGCATTTGTTTACTCTAGGTACTTTGTATGAGGGGAAACATACAACATTTGTCCTTTTGTGTCTGGCTTGTTTCACTTGGCATAAGGTCTTCAAGGTTAATATTTCATTGTGTGTATATATATCTCATTCTGGTGATCCATTCATCTGTGGATGGACATTTGGATTGTTGTTCACACACTTTTTGTCTGTTGTGAATAATGCTGCTATAAACATTGGTGTACAAATAACTGTTCCTATCCCTATTTTCAATTTTATCTGTTTTTTACAGTATGGAGTTTTATTTTTCTTTTTAAAATGAGAATTTTAAAAAAATATTTACTTACATAAGTAATCTCTACACCCAACGCGGGGCTCGAACTCATGACCCTCAAGTCAAGAGTCACATACTCTTCTGAATGAGCCAGCCGGGCAGCCCTCAAATTAGAATTTTTCAATCATAATTTTTTTTAATAAACAATAGAAATTTATTTCTGACAGTTGTGGGGGTGGGAAGTCAAGATAAGCGTACCAGTATTGTTGGGTTCTGGTGAGAACCTTCTTCCAGGTTGCACACAGCCATTTTCTCCACTTATCTTTATTAATTTTTTAATTTATTTTTATTATGATGTACTATATGTTGGCTAACTGAACATAATTAAATCATAATTTTATCACAATTTTATACAGTACTGAAAAATATGTTAACTGAGAGAATTAGCAATAGTGTTAAAGTCTAGGGACAGTTGCCTCTTCTATTTTGCAAAAAGGTAACTCAGAAGATGGGCAATGTAGCAGAAAACACTGCCCTTGAAGTATTTATGATTCAATTACGGAAATACTACATATATTTTATAAACAACTAAGACAAGCTCAAGTCTTGCATAGAGAGCTTTTCCTTTTTGATGACCTTGAGAGAGCACCACTCACCATCTCAGCTTTTCTTAGGAAAGATCAGTCTTGTTTCTAATGAATTATTAGAGAGAGAATCTTAAGCAGATTCGACACCCAGTGCTGTGCCACATGGGGCTCAACATCACCACCCTGAGACCATGACCTGACCCGAAATCGAGAGTCGAACACTTAACCAACTGAGCTATCCAGGCACCCCAATATAAGCTAGTATTTTAAATGTAATTCAATATATTTAATATAAGCTGTATATAAAAGCATCTAGTGTACATAGCACCTGGCATTAAACAGTCACCCCATGTTTGAATTTTAAATGGTTACTAAGATCACAGAGTAAAATATCCATTTTCCTAAACTAAGTTGCTATAAATGGTATCACATGAATGTATAAAAGGATGACTCACTGAAAAAACTGGATCTCCAAGGGCTTAGGAGAGCTTTTCTGCAATGAGTTATTGAATGTGTTCTTGTATTTTGTCTGACTTCTTTGCCCATTTAGCTGTGTGATTTACACAGCACTCCACTTCTTTCTGTACATTTTGGTTATTTTGTTTTCAGTGTTAGATGAAAGGATTAAGTTGTAACAGATAAATTATACAACTTCATGATAAATTGCTTGCTATTGTTTCTCTCTGTCTCTCTCTTTTTTTAATTTGAGAGAGAGAGAAAATGAACAGGGGGCAGGGAGTGGAGAGGGTAGAGAGAGACAGAATCTTTTTTTTTTTTAATGTTTTATTTATTTATTCATGAGAGTCAGGGGGGCGGCAGAGGCAGGCTCCCCGCCTAGCAGGGAGCCCAATGCGGGACTCAATCCCAGGACCCTGGGATCATGAGCTGAGCCGAAGGCAGACACTTAACCATCTGAGCCACCCAGGTGTCCCAAGAGAGACAGAATCTTAAGCAGGCTCCACACTCGGTGCAGAGCTGGACGCAGGGCTTGATTTCGTGACCCTGAGATCATGACCTGAGCCAAAATCAAGAGTTGGATGCTTAACCGACTGAGCCACCCAGGCACCCCTTTAAGTGTTTCTCTTTAGACTGTTAGGTAAATGCAGATGCAGAAAGAAACTTAATATATCTCCCTTCAGAGAGAACTCCTTTGAAAGAAACACAGAAAATTTAAGTTTATACCTCTCCCGTGTACATGAATGAGGCTTGCCAACTGGTGGGCTTCTTTGGAGAAGGATCAGGCAAGGACAAGGCGCTTCTGTTGGAGAATCGCCCAATGTAAGCCTCTGATGATCTTTTCTGTGAGCCTATTCATTCCTCCAGAGAGGAATCCCATGCTCTCTGGCCTGGAAAGTGGTGGGAGGAGTAGAGAGAGGGCTACCTGGCTGCCAGGACAGAATATCCTGGTGGTGTGTGTGTGTGTGTGTGTGTGTGTGTGTGTGTGTGTGGAGGTGGGGGGGTGGGTGTTTCAATCTGTAGAACAAAGTACTCTCCCCTGACCTCCTTTGTGCCTGTGGTCATGCTACCCAGAGCCTCTCTGGTTCAACCTTAGTGGAAAGTAAGCCTTGTTGTCTGATGGGGTGAGAGAAACAGTATTCATGACATGAATTGACAAGGTCAAAGAGAAAGGGAGGGGAGAAAACACCTGGCATGCAATGTTTCGGTGAGAATCAGTGTCAGCCCATCGCCTCCAACCCTGCCTTCGAAGCCAGCTGATGCCTTCAGCCCTGCACCTGGCTGGGGCATTGCAGTGCAACTTAGTCTCCTTCTTGTGATGGTCCCCTTTGCTGCTGCTGGTTCCCCAGTTTTAGCAGCCCTGCCAGCTCCCCAACGTGCTTCTTACATCCTACAAACATGTTGACATTGCATGCCAGGTGTTTTCTCCCCGCCCTTTCTCTTTGACCTTGTCAATTCATGTCTTCTCCATTTTTCTTTACTCCTTTTCTAGTGGGGTTTTATGAAAAAGAAAAAATAAATGCATGTGTTCAATCCAACCAAAAGCCTCGACCCCCTTCCTAACGCTTACTTTCAAAAATACACTTAGCCCTTTGTTTTCCCCTTGACCAGGATAAACATAGAGAAGGAAGGAGGAAGTATTGCCACTGCAAACAGACTAGTTTTATGGCAAGGAAAGGACATTTTCCCCTCTGAGAAAGAATTTTCCTTCCCAGGGGAAAATTTTCTGCAGAGACAACTAACCTTTTATCGGCATCGCTGTAACAAATTAGATCTGGGGATACAACAATTAGCAAGGTGGGGCCTTTGCCTTCAAAAATCTTATTCTAAGCAGTTAGAGAAAGACATGCAAAAAACTGACCACTTGATAATTCCATTGCTTGGCACAGTGCCTGGAACAGAGCAGGCATGCAAACAATGTTTATTGAGTGGATAACTGCTATTTTGGTCTGCAAATATAGTATGGGGGGGGGGTCACAGTGGAGGAAGTAATTAATTTTGTCTTGAGGGGTGGTCTGGGAAAGTTCAATTTTTATATGTAATTACATATGGTTTCACGTCTACTTAATTTATATTGTCCTTAATTTCCATTTTCATGGTTATTTTCATTTCTTGCTTGAGACGCTGCCTCGCCGAGGCTGCCATGTTAATTCTTCCACAGCGTGTAGCACAGTGCTGAGCAGAGAGCTGATAATCAGTAAGGGCTTGCTAATGTGGCCATTCCCTCAGTTTGCCTCTGCTTCAATGTAGCTGTCTCCTCTCCTGCCAGATTCACCTGATGTTCCTTTGGAGAAGTGCATGACTCAGGAACAAATGAGTCACAGCCATGTTCATGAGTGAGGCCGATGTTTACAGGAGAAGGCCAAGCGCGAGGGCCCCCATTCGTCCATGCAGCCTGTTTCCCTGTGTGTTTCAGTCATATGTGGATCACGAGGCAGTCCGTGTGGAGTTCAGGTTAAGGGCATGGGCCGTCAAGGTGGAAAGCCCTCAGCTCAATTGCTGGGTCTTCCATAAACCGGCTGTGTGATCTTAGGGAAATGACTTAACCTCTCTGATCTATTCATTTGTAGGATGAGGATAATAGTACTTGCCTTAGTTATTTGAGAATTAAAGTAGATGCTTATAAAATACACAGCACAGTTCTAGACTTGTAGTAAAAAAATAAAAGTCAGTCAAGTAAAATTATATAGTTATATGTAGCAGACTCTTTATTACTCTCTGTAATGCATAAATTTCACATACTCTAAAAACTCACATTCTATTTTACAGTGCTTCCCAAGGTGGCCATGCACGGTATTTGTCACTGAATTTAAGTGTCTTTCCCATTCTATAACTGTTTTTGTTGGCCTCAGAAGGACTGAGAACTAACTACTTTGTTATAACAGACTTAAAAATTTTTGTATATTAAGTCCTTAAATCATTGCTTCCCAAACTTTGCTGAACATTGGAATCAACAATGTTTTAAAAATTCCATGTACCTGACTGCCACCTTTAGACATTCAATTGAATTCCTGGGCATGGAGATTTTTTTAAAGCTCCCCAAGTGATTCTAATGGGCAGTAAAGTTAGGAACCACCTTTTTAATTATATAAAAATTGAGAAAGAGGGGTGCCTGGGTGGCTCAGTCGTTAAGCATCTGCCTTAGGCTCAGGTCATGATCCCAGGGTCCTGGGATCGAGCCCCGCATCGGGCTCCCTGCTCAGTGGGGAGACTGCTTCTCCCTCTCCCACTCCCCCTGCTTGTGTTCCCTCTCTCGCTGTGTCTCTCTCTGTCAAATAAATAAATAAAAATCTTAAAAAAAAAAAAACTGAGAAAGAGATACCTGAAAAGACCTAGTGGTCACAGGTTCTATAAGAATAAAAATAGGCTAACAAATAATTCAGTTGATTCCAGTTCTTTTCTGGAAACCATAGGTATAAAATCTGTTTGAAGATTATGCAAATATCTCTGCTCTTCTAGGCTCCTTAGCGTCTAAAATTTATGAAAAATCATCTCTGGCAGCACACAGAAGTTATTTGAGGATGAACAAAATTTTTCATCAAGACTCATTACTTCAAGAGTGATTTCATTTTATTTCATTTTATTTTGAGAGAAAGAGAGCATGTGCACAAGCAGGGTAGGAGGGCAGGGGGGAGCGTTGAGGGGAGGGGAGGGAAAGAGAGAGAATCTCAAGCAGACTCCACACTCAGCGCAGAACCCAAACATGGGGCTTGATCTCATGACCCTGAGATCATGACCTGAGCTGAAATCAAGAGTCAGACTCTTAACCGACTGAGCCACACAGGCGCCCCTCAAGAGTGATTTTAAAAATAATCTCAAGAAGTGGTAAAGTGAATTTTCCTCTACAACTTTAAACAGAGCTTAAAGATTTATATCACCTTGGTAGCTTGCCTATCCATTAAGACATCAAGAAAAACAATGCATATCACATCCTATAGTTGTCATTTTTTTCTTTCTTCTTTTAAAAATAAAAGCAGTCTTCCATATACAAAATAAGTTATTGTTCCTTAGGCACTTATCCTATGACAGGGTATCTAAAGCATTAGGTCAAAATTACCACAGTCCTGTCAAGTAGAAATTATGATTTCCATTTACAAATCAGGAGCATTTTAGTAGGTTGCCTGAGGGCACACAACTAGGAAGTGGCTCAGCCAAAACATGGAGCCAGGTCTTTGTTTTTACAGAACCTTTGCTTTGTCTGCACAAGCAGCACATTATAATTAGGACACTCAAAGAGAGGCAGAGTCCCTTTATTTCTGCAATTGAACAGGTTCAGTCCTACTTAAGGTAACAGAGAGCATCATTCTGTGTGAGGGAAGCATGGGAAAATCCAGGGGAATTTCCTTGAAGACTCTCAGACTAGAGATGGAGCTGCATCCGACATCCTGGATCACGTTGAACCTGAACCCAACTCATCACATGAAAAAATCACAGTAAAGAAGTTTATGAAATATCTTTTGTTCTTGTAGTTGTTTCAGTGGGGAAAATGGTGAAGATGTTCAGTTTCATCCTTGTCACCACCATTCTGGTAATGGGCAGGGAAAGCTGGGTAAGCTCATTTATTTATGTATTTATAATACCTGCTTTGACCTGAATTTTCTTTTATTTTGCAGAAAACCTTTAGTAATTTGTCACTGAAAAAAAAATAACTAAGGGGAAAATATGAAAAAGGTTTGTGGACGCACCTGCCACATAATAGGCACTTACAAGAGACGTAATTTTTCTTTCTCAAAGTAAAAACTAGTCTTCACAATAAATAAGTAAAATCTTTTTGAATTTACTGGGGCCTATTTGGGTAGTTAAATAATGTTAGAAACTTAAAACTACCCATGGTAATTAAAATTGACCTAGGGTCTTTCCCAATATTGAGTTTTCCAATATTGAACACTGTTAGTGTAAACTGAACAAATTATTTGAAAGTAATTACAATGAACTCATGCCTTCCTCCATTCATAAATAAATAAAAGGGAGAAAATACTCATTTATTCAAAGTTCTGGGAGAGTGAAAACTCCTAAATTTTAAATAAGCTCACTAAAACTGTGCATGTGGTCTCATAATGATTGAAGATAGTTGCCCTGTACTTTCAGCTATTTTTAAATCGCACACTGCAATTTATATTTAACTATATTTAACACTATCGCAACCAATTTCCACCTATTAGAAAGGAGCACAGGATTCCAGACACCATGAAATGTTCTTGCTGTTCATTTTTTAGACTGGTGGGAATCAGAGAGCTAAGCAAATAATTCAGAGTAGAAAAATCAAGGAGTGTTGAGGAGAGAGCACCAAGAGCAAATAAGAAATGGTCCTCGAGAAATAGCCAGGGGAGATTCGGTGACTCGGACTTGGAAATAGGAGAAGACCTGGACCACCACTTCCCCATTCTCTTGCTATGGGACTTCCAGTTTGGGGGCTGAATTTCTATGTTCACAGTACAGGTCTTCATAGGAAGGGAGTGTACCTCTTTGTCCCAAATAGGGTGTCTAGCTGTGCTGTTCTGACCACCTAGCAGAGGGCCTGGAATGTAGCAGGTCCTCCTATTTATCGAATGAATATAAGGCAGTACATAAAGATAGGAACCGAAAGGCAATTGTAAATTGAGAAATCTGTCTGATGGCTGTTTTAGAAAATGATGTGTATAAAGGTAGTAGTGTAAAACAATCACTCATGAAAATTTAGAATTTCTCAGAAGTGAACATTTACACTTACCATGGGAGATCATGATGTAATTTGCAAATAGAGATGTCAAGGTAAAAGTGGAAAAATGGCAAAAATTAGTCTTTTGTCCTTTTTTCCTTTTTTCCCCACTCTACCTCCAGTAACTCTTCCCACATCAAGTACTCAAAGCCTTTATTGAAGCTTCTAGTCTCAATACCTCTTCCAGAAGCCCCATCCCTGCAGCTCATCTTCCCAATTAATTCCCTACCATGTTTCCTTTCTCTTTGGAAAGTTATCAGACGCCAGCTTAGAAAGGAGCTGATAAATTCTCTTGCATCCAATATTCTTGGGTATTTTGCTCTTTTAGAGAAGATAAATGACCTAACTGGAAAACTCAGCCTCCTCCCATCCCTTTCTGAAGTAATTGAGGGAAAAACAAAACAATAAGCAAAAAGTTAAAGTGACTTCACTAGAATTTGCACAGGTAAGTGGGTGAGATATTCAGGGATATGAGAGTCTAAACTAGCATCCCTTATAAAGGTGAACACATGTCATCGGATTATAAGTATTCCATTAAATTTTTAAGACATTAATGCCAGAAGGTCATTCCAAAGCCTTGTTTATTTTAGGGATTGACACACTAACAATGCAATGATGCCATTAAAACTTTACTGTCAGGAAAGCATTTGATGGCATCACGAAGAGACTGAGAGTAGGGATCTCTAACCGGATTTGAATCCTGACTCCTCCTACTTGCTGGAAAAATCCCTGAGCAAGTTGCCTCACTAGGGTTGAGACAATTCCTCCCTCCTGGAATCATTATGAAGATCGAATGAGACGAATTTAAGGCTCTTAGCTTAGTCATTCAGATTATTTTATATTAATATATAATTTTTTAGTTCAAGCACTTTACCGTAGCCATAATTACTTATTCTTCAAACAACAAATAGTACCAGAGTTTTCAAACCATTTTCTGGTTAGAATAATATTCAGAAATGGGAGTTGGGGACAAATTTTTTTTTTTTAAAGATTTTATTTATTTGACAGAGAGACACAGCGAGAGAGGGAACACAAGCAGGGGGAGTGGGAGAGGGAGAAGCAGGCTTCCCGCCGAGCAGGGAGCCCGATGCGGGGCAGGGACAAAATTGAATCATTAATTTGTCCAGCTTGTTGGGAGCTTTTATTTCCCAGTGAGAATGAGATGCACATCACTTTGCAGGCTCTTGAGAACTGTCTCCAGGAGCAGGCACGGCTCAGAGCCCAGGTGCACTTGCTTGAGACGCGGGTCAAGCAGCAACAGGTCAAGATCACACAGCTTTTGCATGAGAAGGAAATCCAGTTCCTTGATAAAGGAGAGGAGAATAATGTCATTGACCTTGGAGGCAAGAGGCAATATGCAGGTCAGAACCTATTTTTCTTATGGGCTTCAGGAACTTATAATATACACCCATGTGCAATGGGGTTGCTCATTATTTGGTACTTCGGATTTTGCTAAAGAGCTTTTCCTATTCCAATAACAATCAACATGAAGCATTATACCAAATTTAAATGTCTTCTAACACATTTTATCCTTTTCTCTCACTAATCTCTGCAGGGGATATTTAATACCAATGCTAAATACCTCAGAATTTCTATAGTTTAATGAGAGATCAAAGACAATAGATTGTTTACATACTGGTGTGCAAATAACAGATGATACTTGTGAAATTTTACAGTTGAGTTTTGTTTTTGTGTATCATTTCTTGTTACACTTATACAGTTTTCCCTTCTGAAACCGTTATGTGCTTTAGGGTAGTAATAAGGTAATAGAATAAAAGGACAGGGAAAGAAAAAGGACCACAATTATTTAGGGAAATACAAGAGTTGTGTTTACATGTATATTTTATGGTTTGGTAATTTTCCTTTTGACTGGGTCAGTGTTCTCACCCGGAAACTAAATGATCTTAGACTGTCAACACATTGCACTTATCACTGCACATAGCATTATTCCTTATAGAAAACTATTCACTCGCCTTCCTCCAGGCATCTTTTAAAGTAAACAAACCAGAGTTGTCAGAAATGAGGATGCCATCTAGAGCACTGTGTTCCTATGTCTGTTCTAGCTTCTCCCATGATGTATTATAATTTCTTTGTCTATGCATCTGTCCTGATCAATTAACCAGGCACTTTGTAAGGTCTGGGATGACGTTTCATCATTTTTTCTTCCCTCTTGCCTATTCAAGTACCTGAATATAATAGAGCCTCACATTTATGAATGAAAGCAAGGGAGTACATAGATATAGGAAGCGCTAGATAAGCAAATATAAGTTGGAAAATAGATCTGACTGTAAATGAAAAAATGTAAAGGCTGAAGAGATTCCAGGCTGATAGAATAAAGACATCTTTATTTTGTGTTTCTAAATATACTCATCAGTGTAGGATATAAGGATTGTGAGAATTTTAGAAACTAGGCTGCAACAAAATGCTTCCTTCTTTCTTTACTGAGAACCTAATCTCTTTCTGGTCAGACTTTTGTCCTAGGGGCTCCTGACATGCTGTTGTCCCACCACGTGATCCCTTACCCTTGATTCTTGGAGTCCAACTTCCCCTCCCCTGTTTAGGGATCAGAAGGAGGCCTGTGGTAGAGGGATTGGAGGTAGCGTGAGGATGGCCCATGGCTCTGTGGCGTGGAACAAAGAGGAACAAAAGCCAGCTCTGGCAAAAATAGGCTTGGGAAACAAAGGCCCTGTCTGAGGCAATCTTGGGGGCAAAGAACCAGGAACGAGAACCTAAGGAGAGAACCACAGTGACGATTAGGCAAGACAGTGAAAGAAGGCTCAGGAAAGCAATCAAACAAAAAGCAAAATCAGTAGAAATTCCTTGAAGACTGATTCTGAGCCAGGGCTTCCCACTAGAATCACCTGGTGACCTTGTAAAATGCCGAAGCCAATAAAAGAGCCATGAAGGGTCTGAGGTTTTACTCTCTTCGCAGCCTAACAAGTTAGCCTGCCACCGTTTCATGGATGCCAGCAGAAGAAAAGAGACTCCCGGGTCAGGAGTCTTCATGTTTGTACCGATATCCCTTGCTTGCAAATACTGAAGGAGCAAAATGGAGTAATCCAGGTGGAGAATGTGCAGGCAGTGGGCTGTGTCACAGCTGAGGAACGCTGAGCTTAGGAAACATCAATCTTTTATTTATTATGGGTTACAAGCAAATTGGCCCAGTTTTTTCTCCTTTGCAAGAGACATTATTGTTATGAAAGTGGACAGAAACTAACCTGTCATCCGTCTCTATCTTCTAAGGCTGTTTACTATACAAACATCCCTGAAAAAATTAGTCCAGAACATGAACTCTGCTTACAAAATGTGCAGAAAGGCAATGACCCCTGGGAAACTGTATACATATAGTGCCAAGGTTCCACTCCAATTAAATGAGAATTTAGGCTGCAATTAAATGAGAACCCCTACAGGACTGAAAAGGGCTTGTGCTTTTGCTGATGCATGTGGATGAGATTGTTCAAGACCAGAATCAGGTCAGGCTTCTCCCCAGATTTCTTCTCACAGGCTGAGGTCACCTAGTAGAAGGCTTTGCTTCTTTTCAGGTAGGAGGTAGGGTATTGTGGCAATTCAACACCCTTTTCATTCGATGACGTTTGGGGCCTAATTATAATGTGGTCAGTTATCCACTTAGCAGGCTTTAGCTACCTCTCCCGAGACTGTGGAAAATTTAAGATACAGATGTCAGAGTAGGATCTCAGTAAGTTAATTAGGGCAATCATTTTTGATAACAGGGTTGATTCAGACAAGGGGGTAACCAGAATGGCCAAATGACCATTTGATTGATGACTTTGTCTGATGGGCTGAGTTGTACCCTCCCCATTCATATGTTGAAGCTCTAACCTCTAAAGTCTATGAATACGACTAAGAGATTAAGTGAAAATAAGGCCATTAGGATGGGCCCCCCCAATCTGAGTATCCTTATAAGAAGAGACGCCAGGGAGACTGGTGCCAGAGGAAAGACCGTATGAGGACACAGCAAGAAGGCAGCTCTCTGTAAGCCAAGGACAGAGGGTTCAGAAGAAGCCAACCCTGCTGGCACCTTCTATGATTCCAAAAGGGGTACACAACTAATCTCAAGGTCAAGGAACTTGTGGATATAAGAGAAGTATCATTATTCCAAATTCCAAAGTAAGTTCAAAACCCAAGGTATGTATTCAGATACGATCTGAGCAGGTTGTGAACACAGATTCAAGTGTCCAGTCATGTCAGGAGGCAGGTGATTGGATGTTGGTTACAAGCACTGTGCAACCAGTCATGGGAAGAATGAGGTTGAGGAGCTACAACTCCAATCCCTATGTCAGGAGTGCTGGGTGGGGACCTCGGGAAACAAGAAGTCACCAAGAATAAGGCAGAAATCAGTTACTAGGAAATGGAAATACCAAGGTCAGAGGAGGACTGACTGTATAAGCAGGAGTTGGATGGAAGAGTCACATGGACAGTGTCTAGACGAACCATTATAGTATGTGTATGTGTCTGTCTTATAACATTATAGCACATACAATAGGATAGATGATAGATATTTTCTTGTTTTGGATATAACATTAAAAAAAACCCCAGAAGTTAATAGATCTGTGTCATATTCTTCATATACAATAGAAGCATTGAAGCCTGGTTTCAAATTCCCACTGCCCATCTTGCTAGCTGTAGCCTTTGGGCAAGTGACTTAACCTTTATGGCCCTCATATTCCTCGTCTGTAAAATGAGAATGATAAGAATGTTTCTTTGTTGTAAAGATTAAGAGTTAACACATGTAACATGAGTACAATAGCATTTCGTACAAAAGAAGCACTCAATGAATGTCAGCCATCTATCCACATTATTATATACTCTCCCCCTTGTTTGCACAGGAGCAAGCCTCTTCACCCTACCCCTCAAGAATCCTGCCCTCTCCAAGGGACCAACATCCTTTCTTCTTTTAAGTTTCCTTCTTAATGTTGCCTGGTGGGGAGAATGACTATAGCAGGGTGAGCTCTTGCATTTCCCAGCATGCCCCTGAGTGGCCGCTGAGCTCATGCTGGCCTTTCTTTGAGCTTAGAATGACTTTGCTTCTCAGCTTTGAGCTCAGCCACCATTCTGGGACAAGAGGGAAGTCCATGTGGCAGGCTGTCATGTCACTTTGTGAAGCTTAAACATTCAGCCTTCCAACATGGCTTGCTTTCTGCATGATCAGAGAAAGTATTCACCTCATCCAGTTTAGTGCAGTATTTGTCAGAGGGCAGGAAATCTTGGCCTCACTCTAGTATTATGTAAGTATCCAAAAATCCCTTTTTGTTTTTTAAACTCCCATGAGCACAGAGCCTTCTAACCTTGCCCTTGCCTGCCTATTCTCCAGAGACTTGAGTGGGTCGAAACATTTTGAAAACATTATAAATACCTAGTTAATGTTTTACACCCTACATTGCTTGAACTTCCTGCTATCATAGTATAAGTTACATTTCCCCAAGGCAGGCTCCTTATTTCTAACTTATTTTTTATGAGCAATTTTGCTACTGGTGCTTTTTGATGTTTTTTTTTTTTTTTTTACTTGTTGGGTGTTTTTTGTTTTTGTTTTTTGCTTTTTTTTTTTTTCTTTTAAGTTGAAAGCTTTCCTCTGGATTTGTGTTTGGTTTTTTCCTCTGGGAAGAAGGAAAAAAATTTTAAAAACACAAACTTGCAGTTGGCATAAAATAGAAACAAATAGAAAATGTTGGCTGCAAATGCTATATTCACAAAGTTTTCCAGAGGAAAAAGTTATAGCTAATCATTTCCATATTTGCCTGGAAAATAGTCTGAATCTTTGGAGTTTTTACTATTCAGCTCTTTGGTAGGAGATTATACGTAAGCAAAGCGCTCCTTCCTTAACAAGGTTAAAATCTGCTTACTTTAATGAAGAGTGTTGTACAACTTACTTGACCACAAAATGTAAGCTTTTGAACAACACTGAACTAATTTTAGGTAATGCTTTTTTTCTTATTTAATTGCCAAAAAGGATTTTTTTTTTAAGAATCCATCATGCATAAAGAATGGGCTTTTGAGGGGTGACTGGGTGGCTCAGTCGTTAAGCGTCTGCCTTCAGCTCAAGTCATGATCCTAGGGTCCTGGGATCGAGCCCCACATCAGGCTTCCTGCTCCACGGAAAGCCTGCGTCTCCCTCTCCCACTCCCCCTGCTTGTGTTTCTGCTCTCGCTATCTTTCTCTGTCAAATAAATAAATAAAAGAATAGGCTTCTGAATCTCAGAAATAAATATACAAATAAAGCCTAAATCATTACAAAGATGAACAACTCACCAAAGCTGTAGTACATGATTGGTCTCAACTTGGTGAGAGCTTTTGAAAGCGACAAAGGTTCTTTATTTTCTTTTCTAATTCGTATTGCCTATTCTACCAATTTAATGCACAGTGTATTTTACTTGTAACATAACAGAGTTGTAGAAAATTGGGCATCAAAACAATGAAAATGAAGAAAGAACTTTAAAATATCCAACCAGGAACAGAATTTTTTTTTAAAAAAAAAAAAAGGAAGGAAATTAACAAAATGATAAGGGTAAAACATGAAAGTTAGCTATAATGTTAAGTTATAGTATTTTTACTCAAAAGTCTGTAACTAGGTATTCTTCAGATCATCTCTTTCTAGTGGCCACTACTTCAACCAACCTTTAAACAGCTTCCTAGGCATCGAAACAAGAGTGAAGTCCATACTTGCCGTATATTCTCTAAGTGTGTACATATCAGCCTAGATGAGACCCAGTGGCTATTAATTTATCCTACCCTCAAGTAATTTAAGAAATAGATATTACTTTTTGGTGACAAATTGGTACCTCTGTTTGCTCCAATAGTTAAAGAAATATCATGGTGAAGAACATAGGGATAAAAGGAATAGCAGAAGCTTGCAGTTTTTAGCAAAAACATCTAAGAATGCATGGACTGTTAGAAATTTCAGTGGGCTAGTAAAAAAGTCTGTTGAGACTGGGAGGTTATAAGACTCTAACAAGAAGATTACTATTTTGAATTAATCTCCAGATGTTCAGAATGATTTATAATGCTCTAAGTCAAGATAACCCATATTAAATTATTTGTTCGAGGTTATATTTCTACTTTCATTTTAGCTTCCTAGGAGAGATAAGTTCTACTATTCTGTCAGATTAGGTTATAAATTCCAATTAAATATACTGTAATTAACTGAACATATGTAATTTTTTAATTGTTTTCCACAAAAATGAGAAATGAGAAACCAAATACCTCTTTTATTTTCATGATCATGTCAAGGAGTCAGATGATAATTAAATACTAGGAAAGGAAATAAGACTTTCCTAATATCTACTGGAAGATGTCCAAGATGCAATTTTAAAAAGCTGATTATCTGCACCATGTGTTTATCTGTCTCCATTAGTATTGAGTAATCTTATCCAGAGGCTCTCATGTGGGGCGGGGGCTAGAGAGGGGAGACATAAGACATATAACAAATGTTACATTACCTTGTTTTGCAAACAGACTGTTCAGAGATTTTTAATGATGGGCATAAGCGCAGTGGATTTTACAAAATCAAACCTCTCCAGAGCCCAACAATATTCTCCGTTTACTGTGACATGTCTGATGGAGGAGGATGGACTGTAATTCAGAGACGATCTGATGGCAGTGAGAACTTTAACAGGTGTGCTAATTATGACATAAGGATTTATTTGGAGTAGCATGTGTGAGATTCATAACAAGTTAAGCCTTTTTTTATTATATCCTGAGGTCTATAATTAGAATTTCACTCTGTAAGTATGACTACTGAAAGTGCATTTACTAATAAAGAAAATGACAAAAGAATTGAGAAAAGGGTGGGGGTGGTAGTTGGGAGGGGTGGGCACCTTGGTTACTACAAAGGTCCTTTTGGGTTTTGCTAAAATCAGCTTTCACTTTGTATTTTTTAGAGGTTGGAATGACTATGAAAATGGCTTTGGAAATTTTGTTCGGGAAAATGGTGAATATTGGCTGGGTAATAAAAATCTCCACTTACTGACCACACAAGGTAAGGTTTGCCTGTTATCAAATTCACTTGAAGTACAATTAAAAAAAAAAAAAACACTAAAATGTTTTTCACTAAACCATAGGCAGTGGAACCAATTCAGTAACTGCTGTGTTTTGCAGATGGCAAGGATCCCTTTGGGGCAATAATCCCCTTTATAAAATGTGGCCACTTAGAACTAGGACCAGAGGCAAAGAAACTAGATCTTCACTGGGGGTGGGAGATTTCTCATATATTTATTTTCTATTTCCGGAAAGGAAATGGAATGTCATCATCCTTCTTTTTTTAATGCCTCAAGTTCCTCGAAATATCTATACTGGGTCAGCCATCCATTGCCACAATAATAGTATGTAACAAACCACTTCAAGACTTACTAGTTTAAAGTCAGAATCATTTATTGTGGCTCACAAATGTACAAGCTGGGGGGGTGGGAGCAGTTTTGCTCACCAGGGCTGCTGATCTCGGCTGGGCTTGCTCATGGCTCTGTGACCAACTTCCTGGTCTGCGGGAGGCTGGCTGCTGTAGGTTGGCCTCAGATGGAACGATTGGGCTCTGCTCTATACCGTCTCTCGTCTTCCAGGTAGCCAGCCTGGACTTGTTCTTGTAGCTCAGGCAGAGTTCCAAAAAAGATAGGGCAAGTACGAAAGTTGTTTGAGACCTAGCCTTAGAACTGGCACATGGTCATTTTCACTGCCTTCTCCTGGTAAAAACAAGTCACTGGACCAGCACATTTTAAGGGGAGAGAAATGGACTTAATGGAAGGAGTTACAAAGTCGTATGGCAAAGGTTGAGACAAACAATTGGGGCATTGGGGTTGTTTTTGCAATCAAATACCATAATAAATGTCCCTGTCTCCATCCCCCTCAGCTTTTATTTTGAGAAATTTCAAAGATACAGCAAAACTAAAAGAAGAGTCAACCTCCCCCTAGATTCCAGACTAATATTTTACTGTTTTTATTATTTTAACCACGTTCCTATCCATCCAGTGAGCCATTTTATTGACACATTTCAGATTGAAGACATCTGTACAATTTCCCCTGTGTGTTATGTACTGGCTGGGTATCTTCTACTAGGGCTCAATAACTGTCTAAAATATCATTAGTTTGATGAATTTTCCAAGCTTCTCTTTCCCATGTTCATTTACTCCAGCTCATTGCCTTCCTTGCCTCAAATGCACGCCTGAGAATGTAGACAATCCCACTCAGATCTGATTCAGAATGTTTTATAAAAGGCAATTGTATTGCTCAAGAAGGCATGCTATATCCCACTGGCAATGCATTAAACATAAAAGCAAGGCTTTTCTTCTTTCATCCAAGTTAAGGAAAGTGATTAGTGTTTCTATATTCATAATTCATAAGTTGGATTATAACTATTGGGATCTTTGAGACACCAGAATAATAGCTAGAGAGGATAGATAATCCTTTAAGCCTGATACTTTCTTTGCTCGTCCTTCTTGTGATCAATGCTCTCTAAATTTACATAAGATTTCCCTTCCTTCAATGTACTTATTTTCCTACTTTGGAGTGTTTTATGATAGATATATAACACTTACCATACCTGCTTTTTTTTTGCACATTAATATTTATCTGGTTTCTTATTCAAACTATGAAAACTCTAAGAAGTAACCCTTGGCTCCTTCTAAATACACAAAGTTCAAAATTATTTGTCAGATTATTATTAAATGCTTATTTACCCAGATGCACATTGCCAACACATCTCCTTCCCCTTCATGTTTTTTTTTTTTTTTTTAAAGATTTTATTTACTTATTCATGAGAGATAGAGAGAGAGAGGCAGAGGCAGAGGGAGAAGCAGGCTCCCCGCAGAGCAGGGAGCCCGACGCGGGACTCGATCCCAGGACCCTGGGATCATGACCTGAGCCGAAGGCAGACGCTCAACCGACTGAGCCACCCAGGCGTCCCCCCCTTCATGTTTTAATTGGTGTTCAGGCTCCTACTCTCATGACAGCTAAAAGTTCCAGGCTTCACAATCACATATCACATCATCCACAGGAAAACCCATGCCTTTGCAATTCTTTAATTGTGAGAGCTTAAGGCTAGTGAATTTCCTCTGAAAATAGCCTTGTCCCCATTATGTAAGTTTTGACTGGAAATTTTGCAATAACATTAATTTAGAAATGGTCTGTAATTTCATTTTTATTTACTTATTGACCATAAAGATATTAAGATGGTTACCTGAAACATTGAGTCTGACTTTGTATCTCTTCGACAATGCAAAGTATTTTATAGGAGAGTTAACTCAGCCTACCTTACCGTTCTCATCCACTTCACCATCTTGGCTCAAATAAACTTTATGGCCCTTTGATAAGATTAGAGGGGTCTCTCCCAGAATCCCACAGTAAAGAGCTCCCTGGGAGGAAGAGTCTGTGGGGCTAGAGCACGAAAGCCAAAAGAAGCCCACACTCCTCCCCACTCAGTAAGGACCAATCCAGCATTCCCTGTCTGAAACAGTCCTGAGCTTGCTTCCAGGACCTGTTCATGCCTCTTTTCATCTATCACCTTTGAGAAGATTGTGCTGCTGGTGTGCACACCCCTAGGCCTGAAGGGAGGTAAAGCAACAGCTTTTAGTGTGGGTATAAACAGAGCTTGGATGTGCAGCCTGCAATGTCCACAAATGTGGACAAGGCCCCTTTCTGTGCATGATGGAGATAAGAGATAGGGATAGGAAAAGAGGAGGCAGACCATACACGAGACCTGTGTGGTGGGGTCCAGAGCGTCTCTCTCCCTGGGCCTCCATGTTCTGGCTTGGAACCCCAAGGAGACTAAGATAGTAAATTCAAACCCGGTCTTATAGGTCATTGTGAAGTTTTATTTATCAAAGTAGGAGGATAGAACATACATTATCTAACAGTTTTATGTATAATTTTCTGGTTCCTGATAATAGTTCTGTTTTTCAAAAAAGAATAGTCTTTGTGATTTACAAGTGATGGGACAATGGAGAAAAGAAGATCACTTGAAGATACCAACTAGTTCGATTATTGTTTACTTTTAAGATCAACATTCTTACTGAAAGTAAGAAAAAGAAGATAAATGTTTAAACTTCTTAAAACTTCTATTTATTCTTTCATTGTTAGATTTTTTTTTTTTTCTTTTTCCCGAGAGAGAGAGATTGAGACAGAGCATGTGTGTGAGTAGGGGGAGGGACAAAAGGAGAGGGAGAGAGAAAATCCTAGGCAGGCTCCATACCCAGTGTGGATCCCAATGCAGGACTTGATCTCACAAGCCCGAGATCATGACCTGAGCTGAAATCAAGAGTCAGACGTTTAACCCACTGAGCCACCAAGGCGCCCCTCATTGTTAGATTTCTTAATCTATTAACTAAATAATGACTTATTTTCTGTTGTTCTTTGTCAAGTAAATTGCACTAGCTTTTACCTGCGATAGATCTGTAGAAAATTTCCACCTTCAATATTGTGTCTCTAGCTATTTTCAAGTAAAATACACAATAAAATGTTCATGTTGTAAATACAATGGAGTCATTGTTTATTCTTTGAAAACTGACTCATGGCAGAAGGAAATGGTTTAAGTAAAATAGAACCATGAGTTGTTTTTAAACTTCAATAAATCAATGTCATCCCACACATCAGGAATATCCTATAATTTCTTGCTTGGTTTTTTTTTTTTTTCAGGAGACTACACTTTAAAAATCGACCTTGCAGATTTTGAAAAAAATAGCCGTTACGCACAATATAAACTTTTCAGAGTTGGGGATGAAAAGGTACTCAAATTTTCAAATAAGTAACATCATGAATTAATGTGTAAAATATAAACCCTAAGGTCAGTGGAAACAAAGATAGACAGTAGGACCTGTTCTTTTGTTTATTAAACATATTATTAACATTACCATTAATTATTAACACTAAATTAACACATTAGAGTGACAACTGATAGTGGAAGTTGCCTCTTTTCCTTTAGAATTCCTATGAGCTGAATATCGGGGAATATTCTGGAACAGCTGGAGACTCCCTTGCAGGGAATCTTCATCCTGAGGTGCAATGGTGGGGTAGTCACCAAAGAATGAAATTCAGCACATGGGACAGAGATAATGACAACTATGAAGGAAACTGTGCAGAAGAAGATCAGTCTGGCTGGTGGTTTAACAGGTTTGCGTTTTATAAACATCGTTGTGATGGCGTTGATGATATCTCACTAGTGGGCATTAATTATAACATGTGAGGTAATGTTGTCTTCTTTGTAGTATTGGTATTATTAAGTAATCATGCTTATTAGAATTCTTCAGGGATGAAGTATTTTTGAGGATTTGTTCATTGTGTGCATTAATAAAGCTTGAAAGGTGTTATAGAAATAAATCAAATTACTACTTATGCAAAGATTGCTTGCAAACTGAATGATGGGTGAGTTATCATAAACAGTTGGCCACAAATTGACATGAAGATATAGGGAGGATTTATATAGGAGAAATATTTTCAGCATTCTAATAACCAGTTTGGTCTTCACTTTCTCCTATTATATGAAATGGCCATGTTCTTTTTGTAATTTTTTCTATATAAAACTACTTTTCGATCACTGTGACTTCCCTTAAATCATTGAATCCAAGCTCCTCCCAATACAGAAATTCCCTCTACAATATTCCTGACACCTAATTCCACCCTCTGGCTGAATACTTCCATGTTACTTTATCAGCTAGCTCATTCCATTTTTTCAATTGTACTCAGTTTTTCCTTTTATTATCTTGAAATCTGCCTTCTTATATCTTGCCAGATTTTTTTCTCAGTAGTTAATAGAGCAACTGTAATTCCCTTTCAACAAAACCCCGCAGGCAATGGGTGAGAAGATATTTATTGTATTCCTCAACATTTTCTCTTCTCTGGGCCAGATAGTCTTGACTCATTTAACTGTTCTCCACCCAAGATGGTTTCCAGATAGCTCCCTTTGTTGTAATTACAAAGTTTAGGCAAGAATGGAAACTTCACACAGTCTTCCTTAAAAATAACCTGATGGGTCTGCTGTGTCTGCAAAGCAGATGTGCTCCAACTGCTAGGTAGTGCACAGGTTTGGAATGGCTTTTCTCTTTAGAAAACAAGGACCACCTCAAAATGTCTGGACATTTAGATTTTCCATTATGGAATCTTTAGTAAGTGAGCGTATCTGGAGCGTCAGATTTTCCATATTATTGAAGATTATCCATTAAGTTCCACAATCCAAATTTTAACCTTATTTTTGTGATGTAAGTACTTTCAAGGCATTTTGCAATCCTCTATCTTATTAAGTGGAGGTAGACAAGGCATATGTTAATTTTCCCTAAAAGCATGAGAGTCCTCCCTAGGAACATCAGCTATTGTGATGTGCTGATTTTAGAGTTGTAGATTTTATGGAGAGACAGCTAGTTGTAGGTAGTGTGGTGTGTCAAGTTGACACTAAGTGGTTGTAAAAACAGGCCATCTTTGTCACTTTCTCTTCCTCCTCCTTTTTCCTCCCCTGTCCTTCTAAGTTAGCATTATGTAAAAATTATCAGCATTATGTAAAACTTATCCATAATTCACTAAGTTGCAGGATCCCTTAATGTTTGATTTTGAACAGAAGGCCATATATAGAAATAACATCGCTTCTCGGCCTTTTGGCGAAGATCAAGTGTAGAAATAACAATCATTATCAGTTGACATTACCATGAACCTACCCCGTTGACTGGTTGCTATTGTGTCTAAAGGACAACCAGCAACATATTAACATGGGCAAATAAATGATTTACTTGACTTTAGATATAGGGGTTCAGAGATGACAAAGAAAGGCAATTCAGTAGCTGGGGCTGCCAAAGAACCCTTCATTATCCTTGAAGCCAAAGGAGATGATAAGTCTGTACAGGTGGAAAATCAGTAACGCTGGAGGAAAAGTCAATTGTTCTAGAAGCTTGGTGCTATTTCTACCAGGCCTCCTATTCCTCTTGTTTAAACCTATCATCCTCTTCCTCCTTACCCTCTTTGTTTTCATCCTAAAGTTCTAACTTACATGAAATGTTGGCACTTCAATTATCCCTCACCTGCAAGACGTTCTTTCTCCACATAGCAAACCAGTCGCTGAGTGTGGCTGTCTTCTGTCTTCTCTGCTTTGCTCATGCAAATGCTCACAGCTACTTCTTCACCGACGGCATCCCAGCCATCTCCCGCCCCATCCAGTTACAAGTTCAGGCTGTTTCTGAAACAGAAAGGTGCTGGAAAATCGGTTTCAGAATAGCTAAGATTTTGTATGCTGACCATGCAGTCAGTTTTCTTAATGGGATTCAAATCACAGAACCAATAAAAATTATATATGTAGTAGATGCCTCTAGGAAAACAGAGATAGGCCAAAATATATATTCCGGAGGCTCAGTGGGGAGTATTTTTTTTTCTAACATTACTTTCCACACAGTTTTAAAGCCACAGTAGGTTTTTGATACTTGCCGAGTTAGCATACATGGTTTCAGTTACATACAGTTAAATTAGGAGACTGTCCGGGTGGTGAGCAAGAGCAAATCACTAAGCTGGTTAAGTGATCCACGCCAAAACTCAGCATCTATGGATAAATTATATGCTTTTTTGATTCAATAATCTGGGTACTTTCCATAGATTTTTCAGAACTATCCCTTGTGAATGTTCTCCTTATATCCTATTATCTGCCATCTGTTCATTTCAATCAAGAAATATGTAGCGACTCATTCTTAACATACACAGTAAATTATCACATAAGCTTAGTTATCCATATCGGGGCAAAATTTACGGGTTTTAAAGGAGGAAGTGGGACATTTTAAAATTTATGATAAGCCAACCAACTTATCTAGATTGGAATGATATGTGTTAAAAAAATAACTCGGCAGGGCGCCTGGGTGGCTCAGTCGGTTAAGCGACTGCCTTCGGCTCAGGTCATGATCCTGGAGTCCGGGGATCGAGTCCCGCATCGGGCTCCCTGCTCGGCGGGGGGTCTGCTTCTCCCTCTGACCCTCCCCCCTCTCATGTGCTCTCTCATTCTCTCTCTCAAATAAATAAATAAAATCTTTAAAAAAAAAATAACTCGGCAAATCAGACAAACGATTATTGGTTAATTGCTGGGAAAACTTTAAATGGTGGTTTAGGTTTTGTTTTCCTACCCTTGAGGTTAAAATAATGGACATGTTGGCGATTTTTAAAAAAGGGGAGGAAGGGAGTTTGCAGTGCAAAAGCTAAGTCCTGGCAGCGGATGGATGAACACATACGAGCAAATGATCCAGGGAAGATGGCAAGAGAGCGCCCTGCCCCACCTGGTTTTGTTGACCCCGCTTGCAAAGGCCCACGGTGATAAGGTCATGTTTTTGTTTGCTTGCTTTCCCTTTTTCTGTGTAAAAGCGATTAAGAACAGAAATGCTTTTTTTACAGGACACTACAGGTGAGCTGGGCTGTATCCTGAGACTGGGTACAGCACTAAAATCCATCAGTTGAAAAAACCCATCTATTGTAGAAATCTCCTGGCTTTTGGAAATTGATCAAGATTCTCCTGTCTGAAAAATGGCAGGATTCATAGTCAAAATGTTTTTTGTTTTTTGCTTTCTGTTTTTTATCATCTGCTAGCCAATAAAAGGGTTTCAGAGGAAGGCGATTTTTCTGGTCTGACTGTTTTGTGTTTATTTTTCTTCCCACTAGGTGTCACTCCGCAAACCTGAATGGCTTATACTACCCGGGTCCCTACAAGGCTAAAACGGACAATGGGATTGTCTGGCATACTTGGCATGGATGGTGGTACTCGCTGCAATCTGTGGTTATGAAAATCAGGCCAAATGATTTTATTCCAAATATTGTTTAATTTTTCCCTGGTGGGCTTTCGTTCTGTAATTCATCTAGGTTTAATGTGATTTGAAAAATAGCTCTTCTGCACATACACGTGCTTATAGATGGTAATTGTAATGTGTACTACTTTTCATTACTACTTACCTTGATTACATAATGAACTGTCAGTGCAGCAAATATGTGTATTCTTCAAATAAATATAGATTATTGGATTCCTATGTGCAGAACATTATGAGAAGCGCTTATGTTGAACAACACATAAAAAGCACAGAATATATAACATGTCTTGGGTAAATACATGTTAAATTAAGTATAAATGCAGTTGAAAACACACATGGAAAAATATGGTAAATGACGGATTGCCAAATCAACTGCATAGACAACAAATATGAGTTAGGATTTGAACTTAGATCTCTGACTATGAGCTGGAACTCATAAACACAATTTAGGGTCTTAATCACTATAAAACATTACCCTGTATTTTTAGGATGTTTGTGTAGGTTCACACTTCTTTCAGAAGCCTCATTTTAATCCGTACACCAGTCCTCTGAGGTATTGTTACCCGCCCCCCCCAATAACAGAGCTGAACATTTGTCGATCTGAGATTTTGTGACTGCTCAAAGTTACAAAGCTAGGAAGCCAGGGAACAAGGATTCAACTCCAATTTCAGAGTCAAATTCTGATCCCAAATCCAATCTTTTGCTACCATGTTACAGCTTCTTATGGATAGGACTTGGATAGGTGAGGTGGAGGGAGAGAACCTTTCAAGTGAAAGCAAAAGTATGAATAAAGGCAAGAGAGTCTAAAAAATATTTGAGTGCCCACTGTTCAAGCCCAAGTGAAGCTCATTTTTTTAAATCAAGACATGAACTAATCAGAAAAATATAAATAATTTTAAAAGCTGGTAAGTATAAAGGAAAAATATGTTCCTGGGGAAGGTACAACAGGGGACCTGACCTGGCTTGGTGGGAGGGGATCAGAAACTCCTCCTGGAAGTACTAAATTTTTGAGTGAGATTTTTAACTGGGTGTATGTGGAAGATCATTGCAGGCTAAGGGAAACCTTGTATAAAGTACACAAAGTAGGAAAGTATGGAAAAACAAAACAGGTTAGAGAGGCAATGGAGTTTAGTGATCTTTAAATCCTTAAACCAAGGATTCTGCCATCTGATAGCTGTGGGACCTTGGGTAAGCTACTTAACTTCTCTGAGCCTCAGCTATCTCATCTGTAAGATGAAGATTATGATAGTATCTGCCTCACAGGGTTAGATTGGGGATTATACAAGTATTTCAAATAATGCCTTGCACAAAGTCAGCAGTGAATGAGAATTATGTGATTATGAAGTGAAGTAGGCATTCAGGGACAATAATAACAGATATCTTGAATAATAGGTCACATAAAAATCTTAAGTTTAGTTGTACTTTATCCTCTAACCAGTGTTTCCTGAAGCAGTGCTTCTCAACCTTTAATGTCACACGTATTACCTGGAGTCTTATGAAAATGTAGACTTTGATTTGGGGCTGGGGCCTAAGGTTCTGGTTTTTAAACAAGTTTTCAGATGGTGCAGTTGTTGCTGGTCTCGATGTTGCTGCCCACTTTGAAGCAACGATGTAGGAAACTGAGTTCTATGGGATCGTTATAATACAGGAAGAAAAGGGCTCCTTGATCAAGTGACTTTAGGAGATGATCTATTGAACAAAATTAAATAGATTTCTTCTTTTTAATATTCTACTCTGCCTTCTGAAGTTCTAAGAGGAACATACTGTAGTTTGCAATTTTATATCTAGGTCTAGTATGGTCAGCTGCTAGGTATAAATCACCTGATTATGGCAGTCCAAACAAATAGGGATTCGTTCATCTTACTTAACAAGAATTCAGAAGGTAGAACATTCAGTGCTCTGCAATGTGGAGGCTGGCATCTCTGCAAATCACTTTGCTTTTCCCTCAAAATCACAGGTTGTCCACTGCAGTTCCTGCTTCAAGTCTGTGTCAAAAACAGGAAGAAGGGTGAAGGGTCAACAGACTTTAATTTATGCCTTATTGGCCAGACTTGTGTTACATGGTCACTCCATCTGGAAGTAAGATCATGAAAGAGAATACTGAATTTTATAGCCTTTAGAACACACAGGCAAGAAGAGTGTCTGCTGTGCCTCCCGGATGTTCGTTTCTTTAACGCAGTCTTGTGGGAACACTGTTTCATACATCAGACTTTGGGAAGGTATAAATAATGGGGCACCAGTGACAATTTTAAATATGGGTATTATTTGCTCAAGTAGTAGCCTGAAGAATTCACACAATTAGGAGATCAAAAGAAGAAAAGTTTTTAAAGGAGGAAAAAAAAATGATTCCCCAGAGAAGTGGGAGGGTAGCCAAGCAAGTTTAGTGTTACATAAATCTCAGGAGAATAGTTTTTCAATGCAAAAGGAATGATAAAAAAAAAATTAATGCCATAAAAAGATGAAAGAGAAAGCATTTGAATGAAAGACCACTGGATTTAGTGATAATGTTTTTTGTGTTTTTAATTTCAGTGGACTAGGGGAAGAATAGCCAGAAGCCAGAAAATAAAAGCAGTTAGAATAAAATAGATCATTTGAGGAGTTGAGATATAAAAGAGGGAAATTGGATGGACTGGTTTACCTGAAGCCAAGATATGAGGAAGACCCCAGTCTAAAATAATGTCCTCTGAAATTTCACCACTAAGGAGTTACTTATTAGGCTTTATGACTTTTTAAAATGCAAATATGCGGGGCGCCTGGGTGGCTCAGTTGGCTAAGCAACTGCCTTCGGCTCAGGTCATGATCCTGGAGTCCCGGGATCGAGTCCCGCATCGGACTCCCTGCTCAGTGGGGAGTCTGCTTCTCCCTCTGATCCTCCCCCTCTCATGCTCTCTGTCTCCCATTCTCTCTCAGATAAATAAATAAAAAATCTTTAAAAAAAAATGCAAATATGCTTCTAATTTATAGCAGCTGATTACACGTTAGGGCCAATAAACTCATGAGTGCTTTTTGTGTTTTTTGCTTTTGTTTTTAATAGAGCAAAGTATAGAGAAAATGCAAGAAGGCTGATTGCCTGACATGGGCAGAGGGGTTTCTACCAAGAAACAAAAGAAAAGTTTTGTTTTGTTTTGTTTTTTAAAGAGAGGGGCTATGTTCCTGAAACCTGAAAGTACCAACTTCACAAATTTGCCCAATACCTAGAATTTCAGAAAGGCTGTGGATCATAAAATCAAGATCCATCCACAAAGCCCATAATCTATCCTTTGGCCAGGACAAAATTAGTTGGGGAGAAAGACAAGTCAACCTCTAGGAATTACACCAACTGATAAACAAGATGGTTTAGCCTTTGGCTATTGCCCAAGGAGATTACAGTCAGACTGTCAGGAACTTAAATTTCACCTTTGCCATTTTTCAGGTGGCAAATTACATCTCTGTGCTGAGTATTCTCATCTCTAAAATGTGAATAATAGGGCGCCTGGGTGGCTCAATTGGTTGGGCGACTGCCTTCGGCTCGGGTCATGATCCTGGAGTCCCGGGATCGAGTCCCGCATCGGGCTCCCTGCTTGGCAGGGAGTCTGCTTCTCCCTCTGACCCTCCCCCCTCTCATGTGCTTGCTCTCTCTCATTCTCTCTCTCTCAAATAAATAAATAAAATCTTTAAAAAAAAAATAAAATGTGAATAATAATATAGCTGTCGTGTTGCGAGGATTAAATGAGCTAATACTGCACTGGTCACATACAATAGTCCCCCCTTCTCCACCGTTTCCATGGCTTCAGTTACCTGCAGTCAACCACCGTCCGCAAGCAGACGGTCCTCCTCCCGAAGTATCGTCAGGTCACTAGCTGCCTAACAGACATCACAACAACTAATCTCATCATGTGGGCATTTTATCATCTGACAGCATCTCAGGAAGAAGGCTGAGTACAGTGCAACAAGCTATGTTGAGAGACCACATTCATACAACTTGTATTAAACTCTATTGTTATAATTGTTCCATGTTATTAATAATTGTTGTTAAGCTCCTACTTTGCCTAATTTACAAATTAAACTTTATCCTAGGTATGTACGTATCAGAAAAAACATAGTCTGCCTAAGGCTGGATACTGTCCACAGTTTCAGGCATCCAGTGGGGGTCTTGGAACTCACGTATACCCCATGGATTAGGGGGAAACAACTGTACTAGGTGCTCTGTAAATATTTACGATGATGATGATGATGATGATGGTAATGCTAATAAAGAAGAGGAAGGTAAAAAGGAATATGGCAATGGTGAATTGGAGTGTTCTGTGACCTTCACCGAGGGTTGTAGGTGTAAGAAGAGAGGAGATGGTCAGAGGTTTTCCAGATAAGATAGATAAGATAAGAGAGCATATAAAATGAATTACGACTCTGGGTAAATTCTTCTTTTCAAGCTCAGCAGTTCAGGTTCTTAATATTACTGGGATTTAAAATCCTCGAACAACAACAACAAACAAACCAAAAACTAGGTGCCTGGATGGCTCAGTCGAGTAAGCATCTGACTCTTGATTTCAGCTCAGGTCATGATCTCAGAGTCCTGAGATGGAGCCCTGTGTCAAGCTCCGTGCTCAGCGGGGAGTCTGCTTGAGATTCTCTCTCTCCCTTGGCTTCTGCCCCTCCCCCGTGCTCTCTCTCTCTCAAGTAAATAAATAAATCTTTAAAATCCTCATAAATTAGGGGCACCTGGGTGGCTCATTCATTAAGCGCCTGCCTTTGGCTCAGGTCATGATCCCAGGGTCCTGGGATCGAGCCCCGCATCGAGCTCCTTGCTTGGCGGGAAGCCTCCTTCTCCCTCTCCCACTCCCCCTGCTTGTGTTCCCTCTCTCGCTCTCTCTCTCTCTGTCAAATAAATAAATAAAATCTTTTAAAAAAATCCTCATAAATTGGAGGTTGACACCCGTTGTAGAAATTCTCTGGTCCCATGGTCTCTAGAATGAGCCCAGGGGAGCCTTAGATTTTTTGACAACATGCCTCAAGTTCCTTGCAGGGACCAGGAAAGTCTCCCCTTTTCTCCTTTCATTTGGATGTGGCCCAGTTTTTATCTATCGTATATATTTGTGTTCCACGTAATACTCTGTGATTTTTGTTTGTTTGTTTGGAAAAAAGAAGAAAGCTTTCATCTCTAAAAAAGGGTTTGGACTTCTCCCTTCATTTTATAGATCAAGAAATCTCCTGCATTTTTCCGATGACAGGTATTTCTGGGAAGGACTCTGTTACTCCCCTGATTCAGATGAATTAACAAGCATTGTAAACCCAAGGCTGTACTCTGTGTTCTCACGAATGTTGGCACTTCATTTAGAATACCGCCTTAAAAAGCATATACACCCAGTAAAAACTATGCTCTCTGGTGGGCAAGCCCAAGACAAGCTGCAACTTTTCAAAGAGGATAAAAGAGGGAATTAAGCCTTCAATCATAAGAAGCCAACCTCCCAGAGAAAATGACATAGGGTATTGTCTCCTTAACTCCTGGGGTGTCGGAGCGTTTGCAGTTTCTAGGCCTTTCTAATTATAGATGTGCCCTGTAACGTGGCCTCCACCTGTACCTATAACACTGGCAATGTTCAGCATTTAACATTATCGAAGACTTTCCCGGCTTGAACTGATTAATTCATACAGTTCCAACCATCTGGGACAGATAGTGTTATTGCCCAGCTTTAAAGACACAGAAAATTCCAAAAGAGGTTTCTCCAAGGTCACATAGCAATTGGAACGGGACCGGGAGTGTATTTTACAAGTACGAGCTTTTTATGTTCATTAGAAGGCAACAACATTACACAGTTTAGATTCAGGGGTAATTTGATTTTTTTGTCTTCAGGGTGCTAAACAGTTACTGCTCTGTTCGATACTAGCTCACTCTGGTTTCTTTTGCAGCTTGTCTCCCGAATGGAATGGTTAGACCCTTAGGAATTACCATGCACGTCAAAATTCTTTGGAATACCAGGTAGTTTGGGAGCAATTAAAGGTAGCTAACATGAACCAGCTGTTCAGCTCTCTTCCTTTCTTCCTCTATTACACCTGTCATATCTCTTTTCAGTTGAGTGATATTAGAACACAGAGCTCTTGAAACGTAAAATGAAACCTCTGAAAAGTCAGTTATAAAGGCTTCTCTGTCCTCTTCTGGGAGCCAACCAACTAATTCAGATTCTTGGGAAATCGCACGTTCCTCAAAGAAGGTCCTTTAGAGATAATACAAGCTTTTTCATCACTGGTTTTAGAAAGATTAAAAATAGACCATGTTTCCCTAGTTATGCGAAAGTTAAATTTGAAACAAAGCACTAAGTAACTCATGGGTGGAAAATCACCACCATTCCCTTGCAGCTTTTCTGCTGGTCTAATAGTTTGATTTGAAAGCGTATTGTATCCTCATGTATTTATACTCATGGTGAAGAGGCAGGAAATCACATACTTGGAAAATATATATATATGTATACTTTTCCAAAAGGTCAAAAGCTGTTAAACTTTTATATAGGCAATGATTATGCAAAGTAAGCAATGTCAAGTGAAAATAGTATCTTAACAAGAGTTCCATGTTGACTCAGACCAGTAGGACCAGCAAAGAAATTATTCTGAAAGTTTCCAGACCAGCATAGAAATTATTCTGAAAGTTTTCAGAATATGTAAGGAAATTTATCACGTTCGCCTCACACAGAATATGTAAGGAATTTGGTGAATATGATTAAGAACTTTTTCTAAATAGGGATCTTTTGAGACCCAAGTTCAAAGAACATCTGCATATTGTTTGTATGTGAGTCAGCATGTAGTAGGATGTGTAACTCAGAGGAACTTGGAGTTTGGAAGGATAATGTGTTTTACTCTCAAGGCTGTTTTCAATATCAAGTTGTAGGTCTGACCCACTTAATTTTTAACAAGTTCCATAAATAAGTCTGATTCACCCCAAACTTTAAAAGTCCTTGGTGTCATTCCTCAGCACTCTTGTCCTTCAGAGAAGCTGAGCAGTTTGATATATTAGTTTCAGTTGAAGGATAATCTTCCAGGATAAACCTAAATGTGAGAAAAGTTTATGTGAAAAGTTCAGATCTATATTCTCAGACAGTTTTCTGAAACGGAGCAAGAAAACAGCTATGCCGTGGTGATCACAGTATGCAGATGGCTCTCAGGTATGCTACCCAAATTCTTGAGCAACTCCTGAGGATCAGGTGGCCTAAGGCAGGATGCTGAGACAGCTGGGAAGCTCCCCACGCTCATTCCTTCAGTCAGCGCGCCGGGATCGGTCGGCCTGCCAAGGGGCACGATGTCAGCTATCCCTCTCCTTGTTTCATAATTTAACAAAATACTCATTCCTGGAGCTCACTGATGACTTTATTTTTTCATAAGAAAACATTTATCAAAGCTGAAACAGGGGTGACACACCACTTTTCTTTATACCGTCTTCTCCATCATCCAAAACTTCCTGAAAGAGCCTATTTAGAGACTCAAACTTTTCCATGCTGGATGCAGGCCCAGAGAGATTTTTTTTTTTTTTTGTTAAGAGTGGGGCAGTCTATTTGGCCATTTTCAGTTAACGCTTTTTTGCCCCCTTATATCCGTAAATAAAACCTGTCCAAACACACGCTTCCATGCCAAGATGTGACAAGTCCTCAATAAATAATTCTTTCTGGGCCAGACAGGGCTTTAAAAGATAAATATTTAAATGTTTAAAAATAAATATTTGTTCATTTTACCTAAAAAATATTTTGTTCAAATTTCCTAAAGTAACAAAAAGAAAACATAAGGAGCCTTCTTACATATTAGGAGGGGATTTTACACAGTGGTTGATGGAGAAAGTTTCCAGAGGTGGCAGGATATTAGGACACTCTTCTTGGCTTTTTTTTTTTTAAGATTTTATTTATTTATTTGACAGAGACACAGTGAGAGAGGGAACACGAGCAGGGGGAGTAGGAGAGGGAGAAGCAGGTCTCCCGCTGAGCAAGGAGCCTGATGTGGGGCTCGATCCCAAGACCCCAGGATCGTGACCTGAGCCGAAGGTAGACGCTTAACAATTGAGCCACCCAGGCACCCCTTGTTTGCTTTTTTTTTTTTTACCACTGGTTTTTATTGGCAGGAAAGGGGGTACCAGACCTGAGGTCCTTCCTAGGGTGGCTGTGAGCTGGGTTCTGTCATCTTGGTAAGACCCTGCAGCCACTGTTTCCAGAAGCCAGTACAGTTGAGGCCTCTTCTCCCTGCCTGCACAATGTGGGTTCTAGCAGGGAGATGGCCCTAATGGCCCAAGGACAGCTTTATGGGTCTGCTCCTGCTCCCTCCTGGATGGGAAGTTAGAGTGGCAAAGGACACCATCCATAGTCAAATTTCTTCACAGGTCACATCCTACGAGAATCCAGGCTTTTTCCTCTCCTTTGTCCCTTCCTTGGTAGGGGCCCAGCCTGGTGAGCTCCCTAGACATTGGCTGAGGGGGCCTTCATGTTCCACCACAGCTTGACATTCTCTGCCACAGCCGCTCAGTCTTCAGAACGGCTCCACGCGTGGGCCTGGGGACAAGTTCAGCCACTAGGAGCTGGTCTTGGGCCTTAGTCCTGCAGGCAGATTCTCTCTTCTACCTTCTCACATGTTGATTCACCAATGCCTCATAAGGTAATAGTAAGGAAGGGCTGGAATGTCTTCCCTTCCTTCTCAGGTAATGAAAATGCCCTTCAAGCAACAGCTTTATTTATTTTGGTTCTAACTTTACTGTTGGGAATTTCTGGACAGAAAGGAAGGGAGCTTTGACTGGATGCACCCTGTAAATCATATCAAAGACACGGATGCCTCCTTTTTCAGTGTTCCATATCACTTCAGTGCACACGGGAGCTCATTGTCAGAACTTGTTGCAACATTTTCTATTAATTATCACTTGAAAGTACTGCTCTCAAAACTAAGCCAGAAATTGAATGTCAACTTTGCAAAATTGAATAGAATTTAAGGTCTTGAGTAGCTGTCCCTCTGTGTTCAGTATAGCAGTTGTTACCGAAGAATATTTATTGACCGGGACGCCTGGGTGGCTCAGTCAGTTAAGTGTCTGCCTTTGGCTCAGGTCATGATCCCGGAGTCCTGGGATCAAGCCCCGCATAGGGCTCCCTGCTCAGCGGGGAGTCTGCTTCTCCCTCTCCTGCTCTCTCTGGTTGTCTCTCTCTCTCTGACAAATAAATAAATAAAATCTTTTTTAAAAAAATATGTATTGACCAAATAGAATAAAATAACTGAGAAAAAGTATGAGGTAACAAAAAAAACCACAAACAACATAAATATAGATAGAAATAATCTTCTAGGCCCCCAGTGTTTAGTTTAAGGTCAGATTCATTGCAATCTCCTGAAAGGCATGCTTGTTCTCTAAATAAGTTTTCTTGGTCCAGACTGTTGGATGACATGGAACTGCGAAGGCGGCAGAATTCCCTGAAAGTTTCCAGTATCAGGTTTCCTTGGAACGGGCCCATACATGACTCAGTCTTCTAAAGCTGATGACTTTGCCATGGTGGGTGCTGACCATCCACTGTAAGCCATCCACACTCTTACATAATGTTTCTAATGGTTGTACAGTTGGGAATATACATAGGGCATACCCTTGACAAACATTTGGGTTTAATAATCCCTTATCTTGATGTTGATTAAATCTAAGTTATACAACCTTCCAGCTGAATGGTTTGGTATAAGCAGAACTCTAAGAAAGAAGATAGGCATATTCATCTCTGTGCACCTCTTCTATCAAAATTTTCATGTGACATTATGGGACAGTGATCTCTGTTAACTACAGTTACCTTTAAAAAGCAGTTTATAAAGGGATTGATTCAACATTTATTTGGCAATGTGTTTTGAGTAACAGATATGTTATTAGTCACCACAACAAAATAATGAAAAATTAACCTATGCAGAGTGCATAGTCGAATGCAATAACACAATAAAATAATTAGACTAAAGTAGAATCAAAACACAATAAAATAATTAGAATGCTTTTGTACTTTGTCTTACAACAGTAGTCTGCACAAAATGCTAGGGAACTTCCAAAGGATGAGCTACTAATTAGACCTGAATTGGGACCGTGAGTTAGATAGAATTAATATATGTTATTCACAAAGATGATGTAGCTACCAAAAATAAGCAAATATGATCTTGGGGTCCATAATAGAAGTATAATATTTAGAATTAGAATAGTATATATAGGTAGTGACTACTTTGGACTTATCCAACTATTTATGGAATATTGTGTTCAATTGAGGGCCAAAATGAAAGGATATTAATAAACCATAAGGTGATTCAGAAGAAATCATCCACAGTGAATAAGATGAGTAATATTTAGCTCAACTGGTATATCCAGAGAAAACTTTAGGAGAAACATGCTAGCAGTCGGCAAATATGTAAAGGATTTTTATGAAAAGATGTGTTATGTTTATTGCACAAGACCTCAAGGGTAAAATAAATAAATTGATTAAAATATATGATGGATGGAAACTGAAAATATGCCAATTTTGGCTAAAGTTAAAAGAATATCCCAGAATCAGAGCTATATAAAAGATAAAATAATCTGTCTCTTGAGTTCATAAGATTACCATCATCATAGGGTTTACTTAATTGAGGCTAGACCTTTTGTCGACAATATTGCAAATGCACCCAAGCATTAGTTGGGTAGTTAAACCAAGGGACCTTTTTTGTCTCTCCCAAATCTTAGATTTTATGATTTGGAGTTGTGGTTTTAATAGTACACGTTATTTCCAAGGCATAACAAAGTAGATGAGTGTTCTTTTAATCTCTGCCTTTTGATTGTCTTATGACCAATGCAAGACAGTAGTGGGTGATAAATGAATCACTTAGCAAGTGACAGTCTTTTTTTTTTTTTTCCTGTGTATGGCTTCGTTCTTTCTTTTTTTTTATTTTATTTTATTATGTTATGTTCATCACCATACATCATTAGTTTTTGATGTAGTGATCCACGATTCATTGTTTTCGTATAATACCCAGTGCTCCATGCAGTACGTGCCCTCCTAAATACCCATCACTGAGCAAGTGACAGTCTTAACATACTATGCTAAGGTCTTGGTGGTTAATAATAAGGTCATTCTCTACCACCCAGAGTATCTTATGATTCAAAACTATTGGGGGAAAATGTACACCAAGAAACAAACAAATGAAGTCAGCATGTTGATGTTGAGCAAAGGCTGAGAGAGAAATAGCACCAAGAGGGGCGAATCATGGAGCAAAAAGTATAAGAATCCTTCAGCAAGAACAGGAATACAGCTGACACTTAACATGGTGTTTACTAAGTTCCAGATGCTGTTCCTGGTGCTTCATTTCTGCTTACACATCAATCCTCCAAACAACCCTATGAACTAGGTTTTATAATAATCATCCCCTTTTGATGAATGAAGAAACATAGGCACATAGACGTTAAGTAATAATGCCTAAGATCACATAGCTAGTAGTTGATGAACTGGGATTTGAACCCAAGCATCCCAGCTCTAAAATTCACACACTTAAGACCTATATAAAGAATCTCTAAGCTGAAGAGGAAGAAACAAGTCACAGAGGAAGAAAGAAGTAAGGGCAAGCGTAAAAAAAAAAATACTAAGGAGAAATGAACTAGCAATTCCAGTTTTTTAAATTCCACTTAAAAAAGGTAAATAACCATTATACATGAATGTTTTATTTAAAATCGGGGAAAATGGGAAAATTTTCATAATGAAATCCTAATTCTCCTCTGTTGGAATCATTTTAACAAATTCACTTTTGAATGTCTTTTTGGCACTTGCCAATTGTGACTCATGGATCTGACCTAACGCCCCAATGATACAAGTCTGAAAGGATTCTCTTTGCAATTATCTACAGGGACAAAGGAAAGAAAGCACCTCTTTTAATCACCATCTGTATACCAAAGCCCAAACTCAGTCAGGATGAATGAAAATTCAGGCACACTCGGATGCAGAGCAATTAAAAAAGATTACGTCTTTCACGTGGCTGGTGGTTGGGAACAGTAGAAGAAATGTGCAATATTCAAATGCTATTCCACCCTGTAAGCATTAATCTGCACCTGCTGCTATGGGCCAACAGAATATAACATTCAGTCCTTTCTCTGGATCCTAGATATTTCTCTCCCATGAATTTGGTACAGGCAGTTGTTGAGTGAGGGACGAGCTCACAAAAATTCTTTACTATTTTTTTTTTAATTTTTTAAAAATTGATTTGACAGAGAGAGACACAGCAAGAGAGGGAACATAAGCAGGGGGAGTGGGAGAGGGAGAAGCAGGCTTCCCGCCGAGCAGGGAGCCTGGTGGGGGCTGGATCCCAGGACCCTGGGATCATGACCTGAGCCGAAGGCAGACACTTAATGACTGAGCCACCCAGACGCCCTCTTTACTATTTTTAATGTGCTGGCCTTGCAAAAAGTTTAAGCCATGATGCTCTGCAGAAATTTTAGCTTCTCCCTCCTACCTACATGGCAGGATGTATCCTTAAGCCTGAGGGTAGGAGTTGACTGAATCCTACCTTTACCAGTTACATTTGGTGTGTTCCACATTAGTTTTACAGAACACAGTATGATACACCAACATGTTAACATTTGTAGAGACATCTCAAAATTTTTACTTTGGTAAATGTAACCTTACAAGCAATTTCTAAAAGTTTGTTAATTGAAATCTTGTGGGATGTACCTTAATCAAACCCCACCTAGAGTCACTTCAACAATAAGCAAATGGAAGTCCAAAGTAAAAACCCAATTGTTACCTCTAATTCAAGTCCAAATGTCCAATCTGTCTTACTGTATGAGCGAAGAGGGCAGAGGGATGGGAAGGGAGAGAAGTGGCCCACAGGGAAGTCTAGGAAACATCTAAAGGCATCTGCGGGTCTTAAGCATGTGTCATTTATTTATACAACTTGTATTTTAGAATGTGGAAAACCATAAAATCTAACAGAAAACCCCTAATAAGAGTCAAAGCTAAGAATTTGTGGTCAGTAGGGGCGCCATGTGGGAGAAAAGGGTGGGAATGATTCCATTCCCTCCTCCTCCAGATTCTGACTCACAAATTTAAAGCAATTAGAAACAAACATACTCAACAGAAAGAATATTGACTGTATATTAGTTATTCAATATTCTCCTTCAAATGTTCCAGTGAAGCAAAATGCTATGGGTAAAGTGTAACATTGCCATGTCAATTCCATATTTTGCAAAGTCAGCTCTGGATCTTTCTGACTAGATTAATATTCGATACTTTTTCAGTCTTTTACTCTTTCCAGAGCTAGAAATTATTTAGTGTGGCAATATATATTTCGTAATATTAATCAGAGAGATTGGTTTTGTTTTCCTTTTTATTGAGGTGTAACATATATCCTGTTAAGTGCATAAACCTTAATTGTGCATCTTGATGAATTTTCATTTGTATTCATCTGTGTAACAACCACCTAAATCAAGATACAGCATATTCTAGCACCCCAAAACTCTGTTGTGCCCCTTCCAGGCAATTATCACTTCCCATCTTCCAACACTCAACATGATTACTATCTTAATTTCTATCACCATAGTTTTGCTTGTTCACGAACATTTAAAGTTATATATGTGTGTATGTATGTGTATTGTGTGTGTATATATGTATATATGTATATATACATATATAAACGTGTATGTATGTGTATACATACAAATACATAGACATACACAGAGAGAGAGAAACCAATAGAGTAGGTACTTTTATGCCTGGCTTCTTTTACTCAACATTTTGTCAGTGAGATTCACCCAATTTGTTGCATGCAAAGGTAGCTCATCCCATTTTATTGCTTGTAGGATATTCCATTGTATGAAGATACCACAACTTACTTACCTGTTTTATTGGTGAGCATTTGGTTTGTTTTCAGTTGGGTTTCTTATGAACATATCTACTATAAACGTTCTTAAGACATTGCTAGGTATACCTTCCGGTGGGCAAAAACATGAATTTCTCTCGTGTATGTACCTGGTTCATAAGGTAGGCATATGTTTAGCTTTAGTAAATTCTGACAATTTTTCAGAGTGGTGTTTCAATTTAAATCTCCACTAGCAATGTACGAGAGTTCTACTTGATCCATATAGTCACCAACCGTTGGTATCATCAGATGTTTTGTTTTGTTTTTGTTTCTTTTTAATGTTAGCCATTCTGATGGGTATATAGAGGTGTCTCAATCTGGTTTTAATAGGCATTTTTCTGGTGACTAGGAGGCTGAACATCTTTCATATACATACACCATTATAATTAGTTGGATATCCTCTTTCAGAATGTGCCTATTTAAGTCTTTTTCCCATTTTAAATTCAGATGTTTATCATTTTCCTAAAGACTTTCTTTATATATTCTAGCTAGAAGATCTTTGTTGGATGTAAGGTCAGCAAGTATTTTCTCCCAATTTATAACTTGCCTTTTCACTCTCTTAGTGGTATTTTTTGATGAATAATTCTTAAAGTTAACAAATGCAATTTATCAATCTTATTTTTGTGGTTAGTGTTTCTTGTGACTATTTAAGAAATCTTGGCCTATAGCCAGAGGATGATGAATTTCTGATTAAGTACAAAATATAAAAAGGATTATCCTATCATTCTGAATTTATAGTGCTTGATTGTTTAGTGGTTATATTCTAAAAGGTAATAATTTCTATAGAAAAACAAATGAGCTAACGAAGTATTCCTTTTGATTTTAGCTAACTAAATGTTTAGAAACTATCTGACATTCTTGAAGTCACTTCCATGCCTCTGTCAAAAGACAAGAGATAACAAGTGTTGGCAAGGATTTGGAGAAGAGGGTTCCCCTTATGCACTGTTGGTGGGAATATAAATCAGAGGTTCTGTGGAAAGCAGTATGGATATTCCTCAAAAATTAAAAAATAGAACTACCATACAATTTAGCAATTCTCCTTCTGGGTGTTTATCTAAAGAAAACAAAAACATTAATGTGAAAAAATATGTATATCTCTGTGTTAATTGCAGCATTATTTATAGTCAAGTTATGGAAACAACCTGTGTCCAATGATGAATGAATGGATAAAGAAAATGTGGTGTGTATATACAGTGGAATATTATTCAGCCATAAAAACGAAGGAAATTTTGCCATTTACAACAACATGGATGGAACTTGAAGGGATCATACTAAGTGAAATAAGTCAGATGGAGAAAGACAAATACTATATGATTTCACTTACATGTGCAATCTATAAAACAGCAAAACAAAAACCTGAGCTCATAGGCACAGAGAACAGGTTGGTAGTTGCCAGAGGGAGAGGGTGGTGGGTAGAGGGTGGGAGGAAGAAATGGGTTAAGGAGGTCAGGAGGTACAAACTTTCAGTTATAAAATAGATAAGTCATGGGGATGTGATGTACAGCATGGTCACTGTACTTTAATAATACTGTATTGCATGTTTGAAAGTTGCTAAGAGAGTAAATCTTAAAACTTCTTATCACAAGAAAAGAATTTTATAACTATTTCCAGTGATAGATGTTACCTAGACTTATTATGGCAATCATTTTGTAATTTATACAAATATTGAATCATTAAGGTTGTTGTACACCTGAAGCTAATATAATGTTATATTTCAATTATGCCTCAATTAAAAAATGTTCAGAAAAAAAATGTACCAGGAGCTAGGAAAAAGTGTAATGCCCAACATAGAGATGTGGCCTAGATTTAACAGCCTTCTATTCAATGATCTTATGGTACAATACTACATTGTGCACACACACGCTCACACTCACATATTGTGCAGTCATCCATGCATATGTGTTTTCCTTACATTTGCAATAACTTATGTCACGGCAAAATATTAAAAAATAAAAAAACCCAGAAGGCCATTTATACGTTGGACTTGGAGAAGCTCCTTAACGTCTCTGGGCTTCAGTTCACTGTCTGGAAATGAGGATGATGATAACAGCACATATCTCATAAGGTTGTTGTGGAGAGTAAATAAATGAATGCATGTAAAGTACTTAGTAAGAGTCCAACAAATATTAGACGCAGTTATTACCATCATGGAACACCAGACTTGGGCTAGTTATAATGATGCCCAGTTTTACTTTTATTTTTTTTTAAAGATTTATTTATTTATTTGGGGAGGGGCAGAAGAAGAGGGAGAGAGAACCTCAAGCAGACTCCGCACTGAGGGTGGAGCCGGAAAGAGGACTTGATCTCAAGACCCTGAAATCACGACCTGAACCGCAACCAAGAGTCAGATGCTTAACCGACTCAGCCACCCAGGCACCCCTATACCCGGTTTTAGATGAGGACACACTCTGAGAGAAGTTAAGCTTATATGACCTTAGCAATAAAGCTTGCCTTTAAGCCCACATCTATATTTCATGGGCTTTCGATTCACCATGTGAAAATTGTAAATTGTTGACTGGACACTGAGCATTGACAGATCTGAAAATGGGCAAAAATTAATGAGAAATACATACAGGGGGTACCAAAACTTGTCACAAAATTCTTTGAGTTATGCTTTCTATGTCATTTCCTGTTAGGAGAAACATTTAAATAAATCATCCTAAAGGGACTCTCATTTGTTTAAACTTGATGCAAAGCTTCTCGCTAGCAGAACAGCATCTTATCTGTTATTGCGTGATTCATAATAAATAGCTCAATGCTGGGCATGGTGTTGATTTATGGATCACTGAGAAGACCTTAGAGAAGCTAGTTGCCTAGACATGTTATCTCTAGATCCTGTTACATTTTAGACTTCTAAAGTTTTGCTTATGTTTTCTATAGTCTGATTTCTAACTCATCACACGTTTTTATTTCTGCTTTGGAGCTTGAAGAGGTTTTCTACAGCACTGGCGATCATCACTGATGTAACTAATAGGACAGTGATTCTCAAAGTGTGTTCCCCAGACCAGCTGCAGCATCACCTAGAAACTGGTTTGAAATGTAGATTCTTGGGCCCCACCCCAGAACCTGTGAATCAGAAACTCTAAGGTGTATGGCCACGCACTGTTTTTTAACAAGTCCCCCCTGGTGATTCTTTTTTTTTTTTTTTTAAAGATTTTATTTATTTATTTGGGAGAGAGAGAATGAGAGAGAGAGAGCACGAGAGGGAAGAGGGTCAGAGGGAGAAGCAGACTCCCTGCTGAGCAGGGAGCCCGATGTGGGACTCGATCCCAGGACTCGAGGATCATGACCTGAGCCGAAGGCAGTCGCTTAACCAACTGAGACACCCAGGCGCCCCCCCTCCCCACCCCGGTGATTCTGATGAATGCTAAAGTTTGGGAAGAATGTGCTGGAGAAGGTTTACTAGCTTACCCAATTAACTATGTGATGTAAGTTGACTTATTTATTAATAAATTGAACATCAGATCTCCAGAAACCATGTCAAGGATAATCATTTTATTTGCAGTCATTTGATTTAATTTGTTTATCCACTTTTTAGACTATATAGCTAACATGAATCAAATTTTAAGAAATACAAAAGAGCATACAAATAAATCTCTCCCTTATACTCTTGTGTCCTAAGGTGAACCATGATGAAGTTTCTTTTGTGTCTTTCCAAGGTTATTTTATACATATTCTAGCAAATAGGTGTGTTCCTTCCTTGATTTCTTTTTTTTTTTTTTTTAAGATTTTATTTATTTGAGAGAGAGAATGAGAGAGAGGGAGCACATGAGAGGGGGGAGGGTCAGAGGGAGAAGCAGACTCCCTGCCGAGCAGGGAGCCCGATGCGGGACTCGATCCAGGGACTCCAGGATCATGACCTGAGCTGAAGGCAGTCGCTTAACCAACTGAGCCACCCAGGCGCCCTTGATTTCTTTTTTATGTAAAGTGTAGCACACTCTATACACTGTCCAAATGTAGCCATCTTTAATAGCGCTCAACGTATATAGTTTCAACATTAAGTTTTGTGGTCTTTTCCATGTTTTATAAAAGAGGGTATGCTTTATAGAAACTTCTTAAAATAAGGATTTGTTTTATATTTACATGCTTCCATTAAACAAATTCTAATGCCGTGCACTAACAATATCTTTTTACTTGATTTTCAAATATCCCATTTAAATGATCAAATATATAGAATTATCATCATCACCAGGTATTATTTCTCCTATGTCATGTCCAAAAAGCTCAGCCTTCTACGAATGTCAAGGCTTCATCATATATAACTGATTTAGTTTTCAGATTTAGATTTGAACCGTGTGTTACTCATTCAATAATGCTGGAATTTATTCCAAAATAATGCTGGAGGCCACTTGCTTTTAGCTTCCTATTAAGAATTATATTGAAACTCCTTTTTGAATTTTCTTTTCTGTTCTCCCATACCTGGCATAATGCCAATTCGTTTTTTACTAAAAAATGCAACCATATTCTCTATTCTTTTCCCAATATTGCAATCCTGGCACTTGATCTCTGCAAACAATTATCTGGTTTCTTCAATTCTCCTTTTAATATTCTTTAAAGGAGTTGAAATATTTAAAATAGCCCTCTGGTCTGTGCAAAAACGTTCCCAGCTGTCTCAAAATATGAACCAAATTATACCAAGGGACTTATCTCTTGAAAATAAAGCCTACAGGAATGGTTCTAAATTCGCTAACTTTTAATTCAAGGCCTGTAATATTCTGCCTTTTCACAGATATCTCCCCTCAGTCTGTCAGCTCAATAAAGATTGTGTTATTTTTAGTTTCTTGAGTTTTGGTGGTGTATTTCTCTTTCCATGGCCTCGTGAAGGCCCATTCACCATGCTAGCCTGTCAACTTGTTTGCTACCCATATTTCAAGGTTCCACCATGTGACTGAGATGCCCCTGAACCCCTAACAATACCATGCTTGTTTTAAGTGGGCATATTTTATCTTACTGGGCTTTATAACCACCTTCTGAGATAAAAGTTGTGAGCATCCTTACCCCATGTTACCAATAAGGAAATGGAGGCCTACAGGGCTTAATCCTTCTTCTGGACTCTTCTGTGTTGACAAGCTGCTCCACATACTTGTTACTCATTCTATGCAACTTTATAATGTTATCTTTCTATGCATGTATGACTTGTCATCACAGCTCAATTTCCTTAAAAGCACACAATTTATCAGGCTGTCCTTCGGTTTTCCCCGCTGTGACTTGAACAGGAAAGGAACACAGTAAATATGAGTGTTCGACTTATTAGAATCAAAGAATCATAAAACTTGGAGCAAAAAGGGATCTTGCAAATCACTTAATGAATATTTGTATGTCTCAACAGGTTTGAGGTTTGCCTAGCCCTAGAGGTAAGAGATACAATGCCCCTCATTTTTATTAAAAGATTTGAGATTAAAATTACTTTAGTTTTAAATAAATGCTGACATAGAATGGTATGAAATGTGAAATTTAAATAAGTTTTAAGATGAAACATGAAACTTCAAAGAGACTCCAGAGAAATATCAGAACTATAATTGGCTGCTTCAGGCTACCCAGACTTCTAGGGGATAAATCTTTTTTTCTCCTTTGTAGTTGGTGCTATTTCTACTGAAAAAGTTGAGAGGCATAGAGTGCAATGTTAATTGAGGCCTGGAAAAGGTAAGCAAATTGCCCCAACTCACACATTAACTCATCCAATATTGATTCAGTATCTGCAGCTCAGTGTGCAAACACCAGGGCCAAAATAATGAGCAAAACAGACAAGGACACCCACCTTATAAAGTTTGTATCTAAGTGGGGGTGAAGGGAAGAGAGAGTCATTAAATTAATATTCAATGTGGGTAACCCACATAACCAGCCACTCTCTTGGTTAGTGCAACAGAACATATTAAGTAAAAACAACTCAAATCTTTATTGCAGACTTTCCAGAAAATACCCAAGGGAGAGTCCATTCATATTGCACAACAAAACCTCTTTAGCATCTTTTCCTGTATCTTACATTCTCAATATGGCTTTCAGCAGCTGGCCACTGACAAAAAATTAACTTTCCCAATGTTCTTCCTGATCTTCAACCTTAACAGCTCCTCGCACTTTGGTCTCCCATCTCATCTCTCTTCCCAATTATTCTTTTTTTTTTAATTTAATTTTTAAAATTTATTTAAGTTCAATTTAATTAACATATAGTATATTATTATTTTCAGAGGTGGAATTTATTGATTCATCAGATGCATATAACACCCAGTGCTCATTCCATCATGTGCCTCCTTAATGCCCATCACCCAGTTACCCCATCCCCCCACCCACCTCCCCTCCAGCAACCTTCAGTTTGTTTCCCATAGTTAAGAGTCTCTTATGGTTTGTCTCTCTCTCGGTTTTCATCTTATTTTTCCTTTCATTCCCCTATATCCATCTGTTTTGTTTCTTAAATTCCACATGTGAGTGAAATCATGTGATATTTGTCTTAGTCTGACTTATTTTGTTTAGCATAATACCCTCTAGTTCCATTCACATCACTGCAAATGGCAAGATTTCATTCTTTTTGATGTCTGAGTAGTATTCCATTGTATATATGGAATATATATATATATCTCACACCTTCTTTATCCATTCCTCTGTTGATGCACATCTTCTTCCCATCTATTCTATCCTCAAAAATGAAGCTACCTTCTTATGAGAGATTTCAGTCGTTGTGGTAGAGGAAAAAAAATGTAAGATATCTGGGGTGCCTGGGTGGCTCAGTCGTTAAGCGTCTGCCTTCGGCTCAGGTCATGATCCCAGGGTCCTGGGATCGAGCCCCACATCGGGCTCCCTGCTCGGCGGGAAGCCTGCTTCTCCCTCTCCCACTCCCCCTGCTTGTGTTCCTGCTCTCGCTATCTCTCTCTCTGTCAAATAAATAAATAAAATCTTTATAAAAAAAAATGTAAGATATCATGAATTGATTTTTTGTACCTGTCACTTTTTTAATCCGCACAGCATGGTAAATGTAAAAGTGCAAACTTGACCTAGGCTGGGGAATTAGGGCAGACTTCTTTGAGAAAGGGACCCATTAAGCTGAGCTCAGACTATTAAAGAAGTATTAACCAAGAAAAGGGGTAAGAACATTCCAGGCTTAGGGATCATAGCCAATTAAATTTCTTGTGGGGAAAAGCATGGAAATAACAAAAGGCCATTGTGGCTAGAATACAAGGTAAGCAGGTGAGGGGAAGAAGCTGGAGAGGGAGGCAAGGTCCAATTTTGCAGGGCCTTGTGGACCATATTTAGGATTTGGTCCGTTTCTCTGAGAGCAGTGAGAAGTTATCAAAAGGAAGAAGGGCAGTAATGGGATCAGATTTTTATTCTGATCCAAAGAACTGATGGAAACTAGAGATTTGGGAGATTTGCAGGTAATTCTAAGTAGACTTCTGGTAAATTTAAGTCATGCCAGAGTTGATGAAAAAAAAAGTAAAAATTCGGAAGCTTGGGGCACCAGGGTGGCTCAGTCGGTTAAGCATCCAACTCTTGATTTAGGCTCAGGTCATGATCTCAGGGTTGTGAGATCAAGCCTCGCATCAGGCTCCGTGCTGAGTGTGGAACCTGCTTAGGATTCTCTCTCTCTTCCTCTGCCTCTCCTTCTCTTTCTCTCTCTCCCTTTCCAAAAATAAAAATAAAAATAAAAAATAAAAATAATTCAGAAGTTCAGACTTAGTGCTTGATTGGAAATGGGTGCTGAAGGAGAGAGATATCAAGGATAACGTCCAAGTTTCTGGCTTGGGCAACTAGATGGATAATAATAGATGTTGGAATAGGAAATTCTAGAAGATGATCAGCTTTTGTGGAGAAATTTTAAAGGTTAAAACATCTTGATGAGACGGAAAAAAAATAGTGATTTTGTTCCAGCAGTCATGAAGCTTCAGAATTTTTTACTTATTCTTGCTTGTTTTGCTTTATCATTTTATCTCATCAATAACCACTTGAGAAACACATACAAAGCACGAGTTTACTTGGCTATTTTTTTCATTGCTTTCAAAGAATGATATATACGTTGTATCATTTAGTAAAATTGGTAAGAAGCAGTTTTGTTCTAAATTTCATATGTTGTACTGGGAAATGTAAGCATAAATATTATCTATGTTCTACATAAGAGATGTTGGGCTGTCTATCACTGTATAACAAATCACACCAAAACTTAGTGGCTTAAAATAACTATATTATTCTATTACTATTTTTCATGATCCTGGGGGTTGACTGGATGAATGTAGCTAATTCTTTAAAGTTTCCTTAGTCATATGTCTGGCTAGAAATATTTGGGCTTTTGACTGGAATACTCACATAAGACAACATGTTAGCCTTTCCATGTGGCTAAGTTTCAGCACAGCATGGGAGTTGGGTTCTAAGAGAACTACCAGAAGCTGTACTGATCTTTATGACCCAACCTCAGAACTCATGTAGCAAAACTGCTGTACTCAAGGCCTGCCTGGATTCAAGGTAAGGGAATACAGTTCCCACCTCTCAATGGGAGGAGTGACAACGCCACTGTAAGATGAGCAGGTAGGGTGGGAGATGTTTCTGTAGCCATGGTCCATCATGGGAAATACAGTCTGCCACAAGAGATAAATGCAGTTGGAAATAACCTCTTCTATACTGGCCAATGTCTACAACAGAACTTGGTACTGAATAAGTATTTGCTCTGTGAATGAATAGGTAATTAGAATAAGATATACAATCTTCCCAAACTGATTCATGTTTATTATTTTTCACAATAAGCTACTTTTTTCTAGAATCTTTCTTTAGTATAGAGAGAAGTGAATTAATTGAAAAAAACTTAAAATTGAATAATATTATAAAACTATTAGTTTAGCTTTGACATTTTTCTTCAAGATTCTAATTTCTATGAAATAATTCCTAAATTGTTATAATTTCAAATATTTCATTTCGTTTTGTGGACAGAGACTGAGTAGTTAAAATAGTGTTTTAGGCTTAGTAATGGCACTCCACGTCTTAATGCTCCGAACCTGTGAATTCTCCTTATATGGCAAAAGAGACTTTACAGATGTGATTAAGGTAAGGATTTGGGGAGGAGGAGATCAGCTGGAAGATCCCAGTGGACCCTAATGCAATTTCAAGTGTCTTTACAAAAGGGAAGCAGAGGGATATTGGACCACAGTAGAGGAAAAGCCAAGGCCACTGAGTTTGGACGAATGCAGCCAGGAGAACAGGAGAGTCTACAGCTCCTAGAAGTAGAAGAGGCTTGCAAGAGAATCCCCCCATGGTTCCCCACTGATACCTTGACTCCAGCCCCTTAAGACTTACTTTGCACTTTCGACCTCCAGACTATTGGAGAACAAAGTTGTGTTCTTGTAAGCCATGAAGTTCATGGCAATTTGTTACAGCAATAACAGAAAACTAATACTGTCAATAAACTAGTGAAATGGAAGAAAAATAGTTTGCATTTCAAATAATTCAAACCTATATGTTCTTCTGCTGACATAAATAGGAGATTGATATGTAAATTAAAATGCTGAATGAAGATTATGCATATTAAAATGAGTATATGTGGTTGTAAAAATTTTTCTTTTGAGACGGGTAGTATAGTAATTAATCTTCATTTTTTTCAAGTTGTATGTTCCTGCCTTTAAAATCTTAGTTATAGTTTTAGTGATTTCTTTCTTATGTTCCAGATCTAAGACTAAGACACATGGGCCAAGAGTTACATAAATATAGATGGCCACATTTTGCATAATGTTTTATTTTAAAATAATTTTAAACTTACAGAACAGTTGCAAGAATAATACAAGAAGAAAAAAAAAGAATAATACAAGAAACTTCTGTAACCCTTCACCATATCCACTATCTCCATTTTGTCCCATTTGCATGCACACTATGTGCACACACACACACACACACACACAAACACACACACCATTGTTTGAACCATTTGAGAGAATTGGAGACATTTTTCTCCTTTATCGTCAAATACTCATGTATATTTCCTAAGAATACAGACACTCCCTTTCATAACCACACTCAAAACTTCAAAATAAAGAAATTAAACTTTGATAAAATGCTATTATCTAACCCAAAACCCAATTCAAGTTTTGCCAGTTGCCCCCAGAGTATCCTTTCATAGCTCCTGGTTCTTCCATTCAAGCATCCAATCCAGTAACTCTCAGTGCATTCAGATGTCATAGCTTTGAGACTTCTTTCCTATGCGACACTTCCTCAGCCTTTCTTGGTCGTCCCTCACCATGGCACTCTTGACAAGGGCAGGCTAATTATTGTGTACAGTTATCCCTTGGTTTGGGTTTGTCTGGGGTTTCTTCCTAGTTCAGGTTTGATGCATAATACCAAGTGCCTCAAAAAGTGTATCTCAGGGCATCAAATCAGGAGTCACTTGATGTCAGGTGGTCTCAGTGTTGATGATGATCATTTTGATTACCTGGTTAGGGTGATATATAGGAGGTTTCTCCATGATGAAGTCACTACTGTTTTTCCTTTAAGTGAATTAAAGAACTTTGTGAGGAGAAACTCCAAGACTCTGTAAACATACTTTCCTCTCCGTACTTCCACTCATGGAATGATTTCTAATTCCATCATCCCCTCAGTTGTTAGTCAGCATAGTAGAAAGCGGCACCTCTTCTATTTCTTTCTTTCTTTTCTTTCTTTCTTTCTTCCTTTCTTTTTTTCTTTCTTTCTTCCTTCCTTTCTCTCTTTCTTTTTTTTTCTTTCTTCCTTCCTTTCTTTCTTTTTCTTTCTTTCTTCTTTCTCTTTCTTTTTCTTTCTTTCTTCTTTCTTTCTTTCTTCCTCTCTTCCTTTCTCTCTTCCTTTCTTTCTTTCTTTCCTTTTCTTTCTTTCTTTCTTTCTTTCTCTTTCTTTCTTTCTTCCTTCCTTCCTTCCTTCCTTCCTTCCTTCCTTCCTTCTCTTTCTTCCTTCCTTCCTTCCTTTCCTTCCATCAGTATGGACTCAAAACTTAACTTTATTCAATAGGTTATAATCCATTACCATTAATATATTAATGTTTAATTTGCCCCAGTGTTGGTCAGTGGGAGCTACTTCAAGCCAAATTCTAAGTCCTTTTGATTTGTGCTCATCTTATTTTGAGCATATCTTTACAGATACAGTAAGATGTTCCTGACTCATCTTGCACTTTTCTTGCCTCAATTTTGGAACCAGCATTTCCCCAAGGAATTCAAATTCTATTTAATGGATAAAAGGTAATTAGAAACAATGATCTGGGTAACAGGTGTGCTCTTTGCTAAAAGCTCTTCTGGGCCTTGTGAGCGGCCATATCTAGGAAATTATATACACAGGTACATACACAAATACATATATTTAGATTTATTTCCACATCTTTAACTGCTACTTTCTGTATCAGTAGCTTAGTCAGTTTGGGCTGCTATAATAAATTACCATCTTAGACTGTGTGGCTCAAACAACAAGCATTTATTTTTCACAGTTCTGAGGCTGGAAATCCAAGATTTGGGTGCCAGCATGGTCAGGTTTTTGGTGAGAACTCTCTTCCTGGTTTACAGACGGCTGTCTTCTTACTGTGTCCTCACATGGTGAAAAGAGAGGTAGCTGGCTTCTTCTTCTTATAAGAGCACTATTCTCATTCATGAGGGCTGCATCATTATCACGCCCCCCACCCCAAAGCTCCACCTCCAAATAATATCACATTGGGATTAGAGTTTCAACAATGAATTTGGGGATGGACACAAACATTCAGTCCATTATAATGTATAAATATATGTCTAGATATGAAAAACCATGAGTTAATATTTGTATCTCCAATCCCAACCCAATAGCACAGGATACACTTCATTCTTCCCCCTTTCAATATTTCCAATTCTCTTCACCAAAAATAAGAAACCCGATTTTCATTATCCTCAATATATTTATACACTTGCTCAAGTCTAGAATACACAGAGAGTAGTTTTGGAATTGCTAATCCCCTGAGAAAAGCAAACCTACTAGAGTTAATGTTTGTTTTGGGTCCTTTGTCTTTGAGGTAAAATTTCAATGCCATGAAATGCACAAATCTTAAGTATACTGTTTTAATCCGTTAGGGCTGCTGTAAGAAAGTATCATAAACTGGGTGGCTTATAAACAAAAGAAACTTGTTTTTCACAGTTCTGGATGCTCAAAATCCAAAATTAGAGTGCCAGCTTGTTCAGGTCCTGGTGAGAGCCCTCTTCCTGCTTGCAGACTGACCTCACACTATCCTCACGGGGGAAAGAGGTTAAGGGCTCTCTGGGGTCTCTTTGAAGGGCACCAACACCATTCTTGAAGGCTCCACTCTCATGACCTTATTACCTGTTATAAGCTCTACCTCCTAAAAGTATCACACCGAGGGGTAGAATTCCAACATATGAGATTTGGGGGAACACAAAACATTCATTCCATAATATACGCAATTTGATGAGTAGAACATTTCCTCACCCCATAAAGTTCCCTTATACTTCCTCCTAATTATCACCTCGACAGAGACAAATGCTCTTCTAGTTTTTTTTATCCCAGATTTATTTTTTCAGTATAGATATTTTAACCTATTCAAGAAATTCATATAAGTGTCATAAAGTTCACCAATTCCACTTTTGGGTATATACCCAAAGAAAATGAAAACATCAATTTGAAAAGATATATGCACCCCTATGTGCACTGCAGCATGATATATTATAGCCAAGATATAATACATAGTAGCTTAAGTGTCCACTCATAGATGAATGGATAAAGAAAATGTGGTACATATACATCTATCTCACTATCTATGCACACACATACACACACATATATAGATCTCTATATACACAATATATACATATATACACATGCATACACACATAATGAAGTATCACTTGACCATAAGAAAGAATAAAATCTTGCCATTTGTGACAACATGGATGGATCTAGAGACCACTATGTGAAGTAAGTCAGACAAGAAAAGACAGATATTGTATGATTTTACTTATACGTGGAATCTAAAAAAACAAAGCAAATGAACAAACAAAGCTAAACAGAAACAGACTCATAAATACAGAGAACAAACTGGTGGTTGCTACTGGGGAGAAGAACGGGGGATGAATAGGTGAAGGGGATTAAGAGGTACAAACTTTCAGTTATAAAATAAATAAGTTACAGGGATGTAATGCACAGCATAGGGAATATAATCAATAATACTGTAATCACTTCATATAGGGACAGATAACTATCCTTATCATGGTGAGCATTTTGTAATGTATATAAATGTTGAATCACTATGCTATACACCTAAAACTAATATAATATTCTATGTCAACTATACGTCAATTTAAAAAAAATCATGCAAGTGGAATCATACAGTGATACACTTTGTATCTAGGTTCTATTTTTCACTGAGCATAATGTCCAAGATTCATCTATGTTTTTAGGTATTCTTTTCTTCTGGATAATTTTCCAGTGTTTGAATATACCACAATTTGCTTACCTAATCACCTATTAATAAGCATTTGGATTGTTTTCAGTTTTTGATGGCTATGAATGTTCTTGTTCATGCCCTTTTCATTCTTCTTTGGTAAATAGGAGTATAGTTTCTGAGTCATAGGGTAGATGTATGCTTAACTTTAAAAAGAAATTGCCAAATCTTTTCTAAGTGGTTGTACCATTTTGCAATTTATGGGAGTTCCACCACATTTTGGCTGATACTTGGTATTTTTAGAGTTTTTAATTTTAGCCATTCTATTGGGTATGGAATAGTATCTCATTGCAGTTTTTTAAAAATTTTATTTTAATTCCATACAGTTAATACACAGTGTTATATTAGTTTCAGGTGTACAATATAGTGACTCAGAAATTCTATACATTACTCCTTGCTCATCATGATATGTGTACTCTTAATTCCCATCACATAGTTCACCCATTCCCCCACCCACCTCACCTCTGGTAACCATCAGTTTGTTCTTTATAGTGAAAGGTCTGTTTACTTGGTTTCTCTCCCTCCCCACCTTCCTTTGCTTACTTAATATTGCAGTTTTAATTTACATCTCTCTGATGAACAATAATATTGAGCACTTTATTGTGTTTATTTGACATTCATAAAATTTCCTTTGTCATGTGTCTCTTAAAATTTTTTATCAGCTTTTTTCTTGGATTTATGTCTTTTTTAAAGATTTTATTTATTTATTTATTTGAGAGAGAGAGAGCGTCTGAACACACATGCATGCAAATGAGCAGGGGGAGGGACAGAGGCGAAGGGAGAGGGACAAGCAGACTCTGTGGGCTGACTGCAGAGCCATAACTGGGGCTCCATCTCAGGACCCTGAGATCATGACCTGAGCCGAAACCAAGTGTTGGATGCTCAACCAACTGAGCCACCCAGCAGCCACTTGGATTTATGTCTTTTTATTATTGAGTTGTAGCGCTCATTCTAAAATTCTGAATAGAAGTCCATTGTCAGATATATTTTAACATACATTTCCCAGGCTGTGGTATCCTATTCATTTCTGTAAGTCTCTCTTGATAAGAAGTTTTTAATTTTTAATTTTGAGGAAGTTTAATTTATCAATTTTCTTCTATGTTTGTTTCTTTCTCTGTCCTATCTAAGAAATCTTTGTCTTCCTCCAGGTTTTGACAATATACTTATGTTTTCCCTTTAGAATCTCTATAATTCATCCTTTACATTTAGGTTTGTGATTTATCTTGAATTAATGAGGTAGAGGTTACAGTTCTTTGGTTTTCATGTGGATATTTAGTTTTCCAAATAATTTATTGAAGACTTCCTGTCCTCACTGAATTGCTTTGGTGCCATTATAAGTGTGACTTTATCATATAGTTTGAAATCCAGGAGGATGACAGCACCAGCTTTGTTCTCTTTTCTCAGGATTGCTTTGGCTATTCGGGGGTCTTTTGTGATTCCACACAAATTTTAGGATTGTTTCTTCTATTTCTGTAGATGGGCACCTTTGTCCAAAATGAAATAACCATATAGATGTTGGTCAATTTCTGCTCCTTATTGTATTCCATTGATCTATTCTATTGCTAATATTACACATCTTGGTTACTATAACTTTATATTAATTTTGAAGCTAAGTAATCTAGATCTTCCAGGTTTGTTTTTTTATTTCATTATATTTCGCCTATCCTAGGTCCTTGGCATTTCCACATAACTTTTAGAATCAGATTGTCACTTTTACAAAAGCATCTGCTGTGATTATGGTTAAGACTGCAGTACATTCCCAGGTCAGTTTGGGAAGAACTGACATCTTAATAATATTGAGTCCTCCAAAACATGAACATTGTGTATCTCTATATTTATTTAGGTGTTATTTAACCGCTCTTATCAGTATTATAATTTTTAGCATTGAGGTTTTGCATATCTTTTTTTAAATTTGTACCTAACTATTTTATGTTTTTAATGTTATTGTTAATGGAATTACTTTTTACTTTGATTTTTAAATTGTTTACTGTTAGTACACAGAAATACCTTGATTCTTTATACTGACCTTATATCCCCAAATCTTGCTAAACTCACATTTAGTTTCAGTACCTTTTTTGTAAATTCCCTAAAGTGTTCCATATAAACAATTACATTACCTGCAAATAGGAATCATTTTCCTTCTCCCTCTCAATTGTTATGTCTTTTATTTCCATTTCTTGCTTTACCAATAAAATAGAAGTAAAGGGAGAATAGACATTTTTGCCTTGTTTCCGTCCTTAGGAAAGGAGCAGTCATTCACCATTGAAAGGGTCTAAAATATGCTGCTTCCAAATATGTCACTTTGACATAAGTATTATTTTGAACTGAAGGCACCTGAGAATCAACAGATGGAAGAAAAATCCTCTGCCCTCCCCTTAACTGCCTAAATGCAGGACATAAATTTCCCTTTGTGAAGGTGTCATTGGCATAAACTTCCTCCCTCCCCCTACCATCTCCTGAACCAGAATGAGGAGAGCAACTCCTACCAACAGAGAGAATGGAGGGCCAGTACAGAGATGAGGCTGCATAAACAAACTTTACTAGAATATTCCTTATCTCAAATTAGTTTCTCCCATATATATCCTAGTTACTTTCCCACCATTTGTCAGCCCTGGAAGCCCAAACCTCCTTTCCTTTGTCTAATCACTTCTCCATATTATTTTGCCCTTTGTTAAAATGGTGTATAAGCCCCGAAGTCTAACCGCTTCTTTGGGTTTTCTTTTCTGTGATGCTCCCATGCACATAAAAATGTTAAAATTGATGAAATGTGGAAGCCTTTTCTCCTGTAATCTGTCTTTTGTTAGTTTAATTTGCAGGACCCAGTCACCAGCCATTGAACTCAAAAGGGTAGAGGGAAAGTTGGGTTTTTTGTTTGTTTGTTTGTTTCCTACATCATCAAGTATGATATTAGCTGAAGGGTTTTCATAAATGCCCTTTATCAAGCTGAGGAAGTTCCTTTCTATTCTCAGTTTGTTGAGAGTTCTGTCATGAGTGTATCTGCTTTATTATGTGCCCCAAACTCTGTCCTTTAACTTTCTAAGCCATTAAGACTATATTTTTCTACTTGTGTTCTAGCCACTCTACATCACAGAAAATGGGCAGTGTCTTCAATTAAAAAGTAATGCATAGTACCCTTTTTCAAGAATTGACTTCCCTCTAGTTTCTACCCACTTTTGGTCACTTTCCAGGGCCTTCAAATAGACATTGTTTAATTTTTTTCTTCTTTTCTTTTTTTAAAGATTTTATTTATTTATTAGACAGAGAGAGAGAGAGAGAGCACGAGCAGGGGGAGTGGCAGGCAGAGGCAGAGAGAGAAGCAGGCTCCCTGCAGAGCAGGGGGGTCTGATGTGGGACTCCATCCCAGGATCCTGGGAGCATGACCTGAGCCAAAGGCAGTCACTTAACCAACTGAGCCACCCAGGCGCCCGCTGTTTAATTTTTTTCTTAGAGTGTAATTGTTTTCCACAACAGGTCTAATCCGATACAAGCTACTCTGCCATTAACATAAGTGAAACTCCAAATGACCACTTAAAAAATACACTTTTATGTTCAGTGTAGTTGATAAAGCTCTGAAAAATATGTCTTGTTTCATTGCTCATGGATGACTGGATTCCTAATCACTTGCCCAGATGCGAGAAGCAGAGAAGGAGGAGAGTTCTCCTAGAAGGTCAGGGGATGACACTTGAAAGGGTTTTGATTTCAAATGCTTTGTTGACTACTACTCTGTCCCCAGTTCCTGAATGACTAGTTTAGCAAAATGTACATTAAGGACAAAGTTCATCATTAAAACAATTTATTGAAAATTTTAAGGGAATTGTGGTGATAGAGGAAAAGGTAGGATGTTTCACAGGTTACTTGCAACTTCAGATCACAATCAGAGTAAGAAAATGAGTTTATGAAGTCTAAATAATAAAATAACTGGTTAAAAGAATAATGAAATGGGAGAAAATCTTTTATATGAATTTCAAATAATTATTACCTATTAGCTCTTTTAGGACAGGAACTACATTTTATACATTGTGTTATACTTTATATGTGGGTTTTTAAAAAAGATTTTATTTATTTATTTGTCAGAGAGAGAGAGCACAAGGAGGGGAAGCGGCAGGCAGAAGGAGAAGCAGGCTCCCCACTGAGCAAGGAACCTGAGAAGGGACTCGATGGACCCTGAGATCATGACCTGAGCTGAAGGCAGACACTTATCCAACTAAGCCACCCAGGCGTCCCTATACAGTGGATTTTTTTAAAGCACACAGAGAATATAGTATCCATTTAGTAAATATTTTGGGGTTAGCTATGATAAAAGAAAATGACACATCTTAAACTAATAAAATGGTATATCTCAGTTTCATCTCCATTAAACTGGAAAAAGGAAAGTGATTATTACATGTATCCATGGATTTGTTCTCCATAAAAATAATTGGCCTCTCTTAAATATTTACCACAACAAACATGTGATTAACATATTTGGGATTGCAGGGGTTACTATTTTATTTAAATTCACTTTATGGGAGATAAGACATATTGTACTAAAACCAAAGAGGGGCTCTTCATCGGAACCTAGATACATCTGTGATAACTGTCCCATAAGAAAAGCACTGGGTCTGCTTGGAAGGATTCTATAAATCACAAGCTCGGGTTTAAACCAATTGCAAGTAAATCTTGATGAAAGGACTTCTCAGTTAAATGAAACTATTTAGTTCTTCCTCAAAGAAGGCAAAACTACACCTGAAGCCCTTGGCTTTAGGTCTTGACAAAGACTCCATTCTTCACTGGTTGAATAACTTCCTTTGAAAACAATTAAAATCATGTCTGGTAAAAGAATGCAAAGTTATTCTGTTTCTTATTTTAATATTCTTGTAAATAGAGTTCAGTTACAGTTCAGTATCGTTTGAGGTCTTCATTAATAATGAGAGTACAGACTAGATAAAAAGATCTAAGTTCTAATATTCCACTTTTGAAGCAAGAAGAAAGAAAAATACTTGCCAGTCATGGAGTAAACCTAAGTATCTTTCAAAACTATTGAACCTACTGAAAGCTTTTCCTAAGGACAACCTACAATCGATATAAAAGGCACTGCAGAAAATGAATATTTAATGATCGACAAGCCAATACGCTGAATGTGAGGAATAATGGCTTGGGAAAATAGGTAGAAGGATTTTGTTACATTGGAGGATCAAATGAATTACAATTAGTCTAATGATGAAACCTTTTAAGTCTTTGCTTTATGGCTGTTGTCCTGA
>NC_138370.1:16793410-16834401 GCF_054177405.1 Leptonychotes weddellii
TCAGCCTACAAAAGGCTTGAAATCAATCCAATTGGAAAAATTTCCCCCTTTAAAAGCAATGGCTTTGTTAGTCCATTCCCTTAGAGATGAAATGGCCAGTCCTTTTATTCCATGAGGATTTTTTTCTGGAGGTTCTAACCTGTTTTTCAGAGGGATCCACTCAATTTCCTCAACGCCTTAGGATTATTTGGGCCCAGTGAGTATGGTGTCTCTGTGCCAATTGATGAGTCAGGGAATAAGGAAGGAAATGACTCAGTGTGTGTGTGTGTGTGTGTGTGTGTGTGTGTGTGGTGGAGGAAGTAGCTATGAAAAAGCCTCTCTTTTGAATCCCAGAATATGTTTACTGTATTATTATTCTTTTGCTCTCCCTAAGTAAGCTTTTTGGGGGGTATGGGTCTACTTTATCCTTTCAAATTCTATATTCAACAATTCATTGTTTTGACTTCTTGGAATACTCTTGAGATTTTCAGTTCTTACTTTTCTTTTTTTCACACTAGAAAAATGAATGAGGATATTTATAAATTTGGGGCCAAGTTAAAGCAACCAGCAAATATAAATCATCTGAACTATTCTTAAGGCACTGTCACTTTGGAACAGTTAAGCTAAGCTGTGTAACCTAGAGTAATTTATTTGACTACTTTGTGCCTCAATTTCTCTATCTATAAAATAGAGCTTAAAAATAGTACCCAGTAGATAGAGTATTACAAAGATCAATTAAATTAATAGATATAAAAACACTTAGAACAATGCCTGGCAAACAACAAGTGTCCTATAAATGTTACACATCATTATTGTAATTGTTGCATTTTCTTTTTAAAAAATCTAATGAACAGTGTTATGCATTTATGTCAATCAAAATCCTTTTCTGATATAAATCAATTATATTTCTATATTTCTATATAATTTTGTAATGTGATCATGGGCTCAAGTTCTTTTGTTTTACTTTATTTCATTCAAACATATCCATGCATTACATCTTCCAGTTACTTGTCATTCTAATTTGTATATAGTAATATATGATGGTTTTACTTACTTAAATATTTTTTGGCATTTGAACTAATGCTAATTTTCCCCATAACAGGTAATGCTTCACTGAAAATCAAGAGAGAGGGAATGGGTAATGGGTCAAAGAACATGTTGTAGATTACCCTGAAGGAAGATGTAGCCATTTAGTATTTCTACCATTAATATATAAAGTATACCCTCTGCCTCTTCCCAAAGACGTCAAGATTGGGTTTTATAATTTTTAAATTTCTTTCTTTAGTATGTTTGTCGGGGAGATCTCACGTTGGCTGGGTTTGCCTTTTTTTTTTTCATTTTCAATACAACTGTGATTTTTTAAAAACATGATGATTTAGTTTAAATTTTTTGAATGTACACTTTTTGACCATTCATAAAGTGGAAAGTGGTTACTGACTTACATAATCATTGATTTTTCTCATATATTCTTTCTCTTGAGAGAAATCTATTATCAGATTATGTCTGTAGTATATTTTACTTTAGAAATTTTCCTTTATAATATTTTTATTTTATATTTCATTGCATGAAAATTAAAAGTTCTAAAAACATGTTCAATGAATCTATCATATTCCTGGTAATAACCTTCATTCATTTCTCCAGTGATTAGAAGTGCATGTTCTCTCCATCTGGGATAAATAAGCTACTCTTCAGTTTTTAAAATTTCTTTTACTCTTTGATACAGCTGGAATTTATTGTAGCATTTGAGTCTCATGTGTTTATGTATCTAAGTGATCCCTTCCAACTTGTCAGCCAACTATTTGGGAGACAATGTATTTAGCGGTTATCTCTTGCCCTATGTTTGTTTTGTCTCTGTTCTAGGTCAAGTTCATGTTTCAAAGTATGATAACTCAATTCCATATGATTTTGAACAGTGTATTCAGTTTTCCAACTAGGCTGGATCTAGGCTAGGCTGAGTCTACCTTTATTACCTATGAACATATTTTGATATTGCCATCCATTTACTTTTCACCAGTAATTCTCATAGGAATTTTAGTTGTACTGCAATAAATCTATATATTAAAATAAAAAATATTGGTATCTTTACTTAGTTTCTCTAAATAAACATATGGCATAGTTCTTTAGTTATGTTTTTAATTTTTTTCCATAAGGATTTATTGATAAAAAATACTCTGTGTTTCAAATAAAATTTATTGCAAGGTATTGAATGCATTTGTTGATATGGTGAATTCTGTTTTCTAGTTGTGTATAATGACTAGTTTTTGTTTGATTCCACTGAAATTTTAAGTATGCAACCATGTAACATGCAAAGTCAGATCTGTTCACATTCTCTATGTAGTGATAGTGGTGACAAGATTACCTTATTACATTTCTGTTTTTTGACTAAATTGACCCAAGTGTGAACTGACTCTAACATTTTTTTGGTTACGAGATCTTTAACAACAGACTGTACAATTGATCCTGGTCCTTTTCATTTAAAAATTACCATTAGAGTTAAAGTTGTGTATTATTTTTGAGCTATACGTTGGGGACTGAAGCACAAAAGCAAATCTAACACAGAACTAGGAAGAGTTATAAAGGTGTAGTTGTTTGGTGATTTTAGGTCAGACTGACCTGGTTTCTATCCTAATCCTGTATTTATTAGCTGTGCAACATTGAGCATTTTTATAATCAGACTGGGTTTCAATTTTATCATTTATAAAGTGGGTATAAAAATATCTCCTTAAGGAGCACCTAAGTGGCTCAGTCAGTTAAGCATCTGCCTTCAGCTTAGGTCATGATCCCAGGGTCCTGGGATGGAGCCCCACATAGGGTCCCTGCTCAGCAGGAAGCCTGCTTCTCCCTCTGCCTCTGCCGCTCCCCTGCTTATGCTCTCTCTCTCTCTCTCTGTCAAATAAATAAAACATTAAAAAAGCACCTACTTAATCATCCAATTAAAAATGGGCAGAAGATATGAATAAACATTTTTCCAAAGAAATATAGAGATGGCCAGGGATGCCTGGGTGACTCAGTTAGTTGAGTGTCTGCTTTCGGCTCAGGTCATGGTTCCAGGATCCTGGGATTGAGTCCTGCATCAGGATCCTTGCTCAGTGGGGAGTCTTCTTCTCCCTCTGCCTGCCATTCCCTTCCTCTCTCTGACAAATAAAGAAAAAGTTCTTAAAAAAAAAGAAATACAGAGATGGCCAATAAACACATGAAAAGATGTTCAACATCACTGATGCTCAGGGAACTGCAAATCAAAACTGCAATGAAAAAATATCACAATGGTCAAATATCACAACTGTCAGAATGGCTAAAATCAATAACACAAGAAACAAGAGGTGTTGATGAGGATGTGGAGAAAGGGGAACCCTCTTGCACTGTTTTTGGGAATTCAAATTGGTGCAGCCACTCTGGAAAACAGTATGGAGTTTCCTCAAAAAGTCAAAAATAGAAGTAATCTATGATCCAGCAATGCACTACTCGGTATTTACCAAAGAATACAAAAAGGCTAATTCAAAGGACTACATGCACCCCGATGTTGATATCAGCATTATCTACAATAGTCAAATTATAGAAACAGCCCAAGTGTCCATCAACTGATGAATGGATAAAGAAGATTGGTATACACACACACACACACACACAAATATTACTCAGCCATAAAAAAGAATGCAATCTTGCCATTTGCTAGACATGGCTAGGGTTAGGGTATAATGCTAAGCAAAATAAGTCAGTCAGAGAAAGACAAATACCATATGATTTCACTCATATGTGGAATTTAAGAAACAAAACAAACAAGCAAAGGGGAATAAAGAGAGAGAGAGAGAGAGGGGCAAACCAGGAAATAGATTCTTAACTACAGAGAACAAACTGATGGTTACCAGAGGGCAGGTGGGTGGGGGGATGGGTGAAATAGGTGATGGGGATTAAGGAGTGTACTTGTGATGAGCACAGGGTGCTGTATGAAACTGTTGAATCACTATATTGTACACCTGAAACTAATATTACACTGTATGTTAACTATCTAGAATTTAAATAAAAATTTTAAAAAACCCTCTGCTTAATAGGGTTGCTATGAGTAATGAAAAATTAACATATGTAAAGTGTAAAATGCCTACATAATGCATGGTACACCAGCAAGAGGTTGTGGTGATCATTAGATGAAGTCAAATGAAATAATAAGTATGGAAAGTACTGGCAAAATATCTGTATTTGTATTGAGGACTATTTAATAGTCCTCAAATAAAAGCTGGTTGCCTTCTGCTTTTTTTGCTTTTCTTTGTCTATGGTTCCCTTTTAGCATCCACAAGGGGCTCATACTAACCTGTCTAAACATTTTATTCTCTGTGCTGTCAAGGAGCGTGCACCATACAGGGCTTCTGGCAGTGAAAATCTTCCATTTGATAGTCACTTGTGCATGGAAGATGAGAGGTCATCATTTCCGAACTTTCCAATCCCCGCATAAAAACAGACAGAGGAGCAAGGACAGCAAAATTCAAACCCATGGACAAGATCTATAAGAAAACTAGATGACAAGGTATGTGCATGAAGCTCAAAACACTAGTTAGTAATTGAGGAAAGGTACAGACAGCCCAAGAGCTGGGTGGTATCACCAGCTGAATAGTAGAACACAGAGGGAAGCAATGAGGCATTGAGAGATCTGAGAATCCCAAAATAGCCAAAAAATACTCACACGAAAGCTTGGAGGTTCCATTTGAGACTAGCAGCTGAAACTGGAAGTTTTGCATACCACAATGGCAGGGGAGTGCAAAGTGTCTTGGGGAGCACAGTGAATGTTCAAAGCTAATCAGCCAAATTTCCAGTCCAGGACAAGCACTGCACAGAGGAGAAACTTGTGAGAAAATAATGCTAATTAAGTAGAACAGAGACAATAGAGACAAAAGAAAGAGAGGGTCCACATGAAAGTGAGGAAGTGACTCTTCAAAAGATCTCAGAAAGTAAGCTGCTATATTTTTAAACACTACACAAAAGCAACAAAAAAGACAGCAATACAGCTGTGAAATTAGAAAAACTGTCTCAAATCCTGTCTTAAATCCTTTCCTTTCCCAAAGTTCAGGAAAACTATTTCACATAAAAAAAATTGAGAAAAAAATTATCCAGGTTAAATCCCATACAAAAGTATGATAAGGAAAAAGAGAATAAGAAACTGAACTCTTCTAGTTACACAAGCAGTGCGCTGGCATCAACCCTACAGGGCTCCTTCTCAGCACGTGGCTGAAGAAGAAAGAGAAGGGAAAGGAAAGGGGAAGAGGAAGGAGAAGAAGGGGAAGGAGGAGGAGGAGGAGGAGAAGAAGAAGGAGGAGGAGGAGAAGGTGAAGGAGAAGGAGAAGAAGAAGGGGAAGAAGAAGAAGGGGAAGAAGAAGGAGAAGCAGGAGGAGGAGAAGGTGAAGGAGGAGGAACTGAAGAGCATCCTTAGAGTGACAAAAATGCCAGCAAGGCACACCTACCGAAAAGATGAAAACCACTACCTACTATTTCAACATGAGCTAAAAGACATTAAAGAAATCATACAAGATATGAGAGTGTAACAAAAATGAGACTTAGAAAACCTCAGAAATGAGGTGCTAGAATCAAGGAAAAAGTCAGAAGAAAAAGGAAAATCAATTCAGAAATTAAGAGTACACTAAAAGTAACACAAGAACAAATAAAAACAAGAGATATGCCTTAAAAAATAGAAGACGAAAGAGAAAAAAATAAAGGAGAAAAGTAGAAGGAAAAATATTAAAAGGATTTGAGAGGGAGAGACAAATTCAGAGACAGGCAAAGTAGATATAACATATGTTTAGTGGGGGTCTCTAAAGAAGAAAACCAAAGCAAGGAACAGAGTAACTACCAAAAAACCCCCAAAAAACGAACAAACAAACAAAAAAACAACCCATAATCAAGAACACTTTCCTGAAATGGAAAAAAAAATTGAAACTTTGAAAAATTACATTAAACATTTGTAAAAAAATTGACCTAGAACTAGCAATATCAATATATATTATAGTTAAACTAGATTTCAAAGGGAAAAAATATTGTGGACATCCAGGCAAAAAAGTCCACTTATAAAGGAAAAAAAAAATCAGATTTGTTATCAAACTTTTTGACAGCAATGATTTAGACAGAACAAAATGGACTAACGCATTTAAGATAATCAAAGAATAAAATATGAGTTGAGGATTTTCAAGGATAAAGGTTGCATACAAAATGTTATTGCTGCGACCAAACTCAGGGATAGGGCTCCCATGAGCACTTGCTGAGAAATCGACTTGAGAACAAGCCTTGGACAGCCATAATGTTGAGACATACAGACATATGAATTAGGGGTAAGCATTAAGCACACACATACACAGGTATAGATGTATAGGGATGTGTGTGTATGGTAGTCCAGCTGGACTAAGTAAGGATTTGTGAGAGTACAATCTGAATGGCAATACACTTGACAGTGTAGATAAAATACAACTATTAACATGGAAAGATAATAGGGATAGCAAAACCAAAAAAAATTAGTTGTTTTCAGTCACCTTATGGGAGCTGGTATTAACGGTGTTATATTCTGAGGGCTTGTGTGTGTATACTGTGTGATTAAAGCAAATTAATAATTGTATAATATTCTAATTCTGTTACTTGGAAACCAAGATTCTCAGTGTGGAAAGATTACACATGGTCTAGGTATAGAAATAGACAATAGGTAACAGATACAGGTATAGAATATTGCTTAACTCTGTCCTAGAAATAGTGACTAACCTAATATCAGTGAACTTCTTTAATACCCAGATTGTGGGTACCTTTTGCCACTGAAAGAAACCAACTTTTTAGCGAAATGGCTAACTCCAAGTCTGGGTCAGGAAGAGAATCCTGGAAAATATTGTCATCTCAGGTAGCAAGGAAGTTCTTAAAGGTGACTAATATTATGTGATGAGACCTTAGGAGCCAACTTAAAGAGTTCTCAAAGCCCAAAGATGAGGAAATTTAATAACTATAATGGATTGAAATACATGAGTTCATAGTTGAAACAAAGACAGTGACCCATTTAGTTACCTTTGTGGGATTCCAGGGAAACAACTCATTATTTTATTAAACTGGTAAACATAGGGAAAGAATTGAGTATTTTTCCTATCTTTCTTATATGAACTATTCCACTGGGTAATTATATAGTACAGGAAGGTATGTTTCTTGTTATAGAAATACTCCAGCTAGGGGCACCTGGGTGGCTCAGTCTGTTAAGCCTTCAGCTCAGGCCATGATCCCAGGGTTCTGGGATAGAGCCCCATGTCGGGCTCTCTGCTCAGCGCAGAGCCTGCTTCTCCCTCTGCCCCTCTCTCTCTGCTCATGCTCTTTCTCTCTCTCTCTCAAACAAATAAACAATATCTTAAAAAAAAAAAAAAGAAATATTCCAGCTAATAAGTGATGACAAAATGAATTATTAGTACCATTCTTTTTCAAACTCTAAAGAAATCCTGGATGTAGGCATTAAGTACTGATGCCTGCTAACATCACAAAAAGTGAGTCAATCAGATATTTTATACCTCCTGGTGAAAGAACATAATACCATCAATGAGGTATTCTTCCCTCAACCAAAATCCAACCTGAATCTGACCAAGCCTGTAGGCCCACCCACCAACTATCAGGAGTTAGACCAAAGGAACATCGAGGTACAAGCAGCAAAATTCAGACTGGGAAACTCTACCGGTCCAATGATCCCATTTCTTCAACAAATACATTGCAAAGAGAATTGGAAGTGGGGGAACAGGGAGGGCGAGAGAGAGAAAGAGGGAAAGAGAACATAGATATTAAAATAAATATTAAAAAATAGGCAAAACTAAGCTAGAGTGTTTAGGAATGGGTACATGGATGACAAAATTATAAGGAAAAGCAAGGAAGTGATTACCACAAAAGCCAGAATGTTTACTATTAAGGCTGAAGGAAGGGGTCATTATCAGGAGGGTGCTTGGCAACATTCTATTTATTTCTTGACCAAGTAGTGTCAAGAATGCGTACCTTATAATATTTATTAAGTTATGAGTTTGTTTCATGCAGTTTTCTGTGTCTGTGTTATATTTTACAACTGAAGGTATGGTATAACAAAAAATATATTTGATCCTAGTTCCTGGCACACAGCTCCTAAAACCCTTTGAATTTCCCAAGTGGTAGGAGTATCTTTTGTCAAAAGATGCCCCTTTTGAGCACACCTGAGTCTATGCTAACAAGGTGACTTAGGATGGAACCCTTAGAGAGCCTCAGGATAGGGCTGGTCACCAGAAAGACCAGGTGATTAGAAGGTTGGCACTTTCAGCCCCAGCCACCGACCTCCGGAAAGGGAGCTGTGTGCGCTGCAGATTAATCTCTATGAAATTTTTGGGCAACAAGTTTTGATTAGCTTTCAGGTTGGTGAATGCTTCCATGTGCTGGGAGGGTGGCAAATCCCAGTTCCATGAGGACAGAGGCCTCTGCACTCTGGACACTTCCAGACCTCACTCTACGTATCTCTTCATCTGCTTGTTCTCCTGTGTCCTTTATATCTTTTATAATAAACCAGTAAATATAAGTACATGTTTCTCTGAGTTTTGTGAGCCTCCCTACAAATTAATTCAGCCCTAGGAGGAAGTCCTGGGGATCTCCAATTTATAGCCAGTTGGTCAGAAGCAGAAGTGACACCCTGGACTTATATTTGGCAACTGAGTGGAAGCAGTCTTGTGAGACTGAGGTCTTCACCTGTGGGATTATCTGAGAACCGAGTTAAATTTGTAGGACACCCCGTCAGTGTTCGTGGAGAATTGAATTGCTTGTGCTGGGAAAAACACACTGAAGAAGGCTAAAAAAAAATCCAGCCACATTTTCTGGACACAAGGTTTGAACTAGTTAAATTAATATGTAAGTGTTGTTTCCAGGTATATGTATTTTAATGAAAACCTGTTGAAGTTTACTTAGAATGCCAAACTGTTAAAATCGGTAACTCTAGGTGCTTACACTAAAAGTGGTATTTATTTTTGTCTTTCAATTTTTTAGCAATGGAAAATTCTTCTACACTAAAGACCATTGACAGAAATGGGATCATTTCTTGGTCCCAGAGGCTATCTGGTAGGGTAGGGGAAGAAAACTTGAGAACTTCTATCTAGCTATCTATCTGTCTGTGCATCTATATTCTTAATCTCTGTTCATATTAGTATTCTAGTGCTATATATAATTTACAATTAAGTGAATATTGGGAATGCATACTCAATTTTTTTTTTAAAGATAGGGAATTACAAGCAGAATGGTTTAGAGGCCACTGGTCTACTCTCTTGAACAGTTCAGGTGTGAGCTGAAGGTTGAAATGAGGAGGCAATGATGTCTTGGGAATGCAAGTCTGTCTGTAGCCTCAAGTTCATAGGCCAATGGGAAGGGAAATGAGTCTTATCAGTAATTCCGAACATGAGCTCATACACAAATCATAAATACATGGATAATAAGTCCATATTTTATCCTTACAACATCCCCATGAGATCTAAAGAACTAATTTTATAAAAGAGAAACAGAGATCCAGACAAGTCAAATCAATTAAAACATATTTAGGTGTCAAAACTAAATCTTGTAACTCCAATTTGTGTCCTTAATTTTGGAGTGATAATGGTATTTTTTTGTTGTTTGGAGTAGATGTACATTCCTATTTAAGATTTGTAGACAATAATTTTTTTTTCCTGAGTTAAACAACAGATAACAATTAGCTGTGGGTTTCTAGAGCAGATAATCAAATTACAAACTACTGAGGATTAATCATAATTTTGTAGGTACTCAAAAAGAGATCAGAAGTATACTTAACCAAAATAGAAAAATCTTTGGTGGTGTTAAATTACTGTCCTGGATCAGCAACCTGACTTCTCAGTGTTCTAGATACCCAAAGGGAAGATTGTCTTACTTTCTGGTAACTAATCAGGCCCTGACTTACAATGTTGGCACACTGCAATGTGTTTTATTTTTATTTTTATTTTTTTAAAGATTTTATTTATTTATTTGAGAGAGAATGAGAGAGAGCACATGAGAGGGGGGAGGGTCAGAGGGAGAAGCAGACTCCCTGCCGAGCAGGGAGCCCGATGCGGGACTAGGTCCCGGGACTCCAGGATCATGACCTGAGCCGAAGGCAGTCGCTTAACCAACTGAGCCACCCAGGCGCCCATATTGCAATGTGTTTTAGGCAAACATAGCGTTAGCCCTACTCACTGTTTGGAGAAAATAATGATGATAATATTTTCATTGGCTCTTTTCTGAATTGCCAGCTTATGTTTAGAAGAGTGATTATATTCTGAGGAATGCTTGTGTAAGAGCATGAAGGCTAATTGCTGTTGTTCATTTAGTTTACAGCTCTTCCTACCTAAGTCATTATGGTTTGCAAACATTTGTTAGAATTTAGAGCACTAAATTGGACACATACCATTTGCATACCATTTGCATGGGGGAAGATCTCAATGTCAAGTATGGATCAGGAGCTATGAATCAAGACCAAAAGTTGCAGAAGGAATGCATGAAGAGTCAATCAGTAGATCAGGCCTGGATGCTGGGTACCAGTCACGATGCATCAACGCTGAACCCGTTAGGCTTCATGGATTTGCATTCTTTGCACTCTTTTTAGAGGATCACTGATCAGTTAGCAGGGCCTAAGGAGGATGGTGGCAAAATGGAAGGCTTCTCTCAGCTCCCTAAGGGCAAGAAAACAAGGCCAGAGGCAAAGTCAAAAAGTCTAAGTAGACTGTGATAGTCTCAAAGGTATGAGACTTCAAAGCCACAGACTTGTTATTATATTTGTCATGAAGCAATAAATACTTTGAAATTGAAAATACATCCCCTTTTTAAAAGGAAGACTCCGTCTGATTGGAGCCAAGATTAACCAATTCCAAGTGTGACACACTTGTGATTCATTGTCAAGCGTAGATTATGCACACCAGAAGTTTCTTTAGTCATGACATTTTAAGCACTCAAAGTAAACATTTTCAATGTGGTTGCATAACAAACTGGTGGTGCTATATTTTTCTTGATTTCTTCCTAATATGAAGAGGTCAAAACTACTTTTGACCTGCAGAACAAGTTGTTTGTGTGTGAGCTAAGATAATTTTGGCATCATGCTATAAGAATGGTTCCTTCTACAGAGTCTATAAATGGAATAGAAGGTCTGTTGCAGATGCCTTCCATAGTATGGGAGGATGAACAAGTTTCTCAGATGCTCTCAGATCGTTCTCATAAGAGGAAACTGTACTTCCTTATTATTGCTACTGCTCTGAACTTGCAACAGGAAATTTCTTTCTTGAGATACTTGATTTACAAATCTGCAGACTTCTACACAAGGACATTCCTGCTCTGATAGTTACCCTTCTGGAATATTGATGGGAGAGTCTACTCAAGTCTCCAAGTCCACTGGGAAGAAGGATGGATAATTAGAAACCCAGGAGTTATTTGTGAGTAAATCAAGACCATTTGCTGCTCTCATGCTGTTTTCTTGCAATCATTCCTACAGCGAGTCAGTCCATGTACTTGACCATGGATGTCTTACTCTCTTGGGACACAAGAATTAAATGTCATGTGGCTATTTGCAATATATATTTTCTCTCAACAGAAATAGGAAACAGGTCATCAACAGTGTCACAAAATTCCGGCATTCTGGGTCTTTCTCACTTCTGCAGTTCTTCAGCACCTATCAAATTTTTGGCCGACTAGAAAACTTCTGAAATATTGTTTAAAACAACTGTGTCTCACTCTGAGCCAAGGGATTTGTGGACATGTTAGAATTTTACCATGAGCATATCTGACTTTCAAAAGCATATATGAAAGAACTGCTATATATACAAATGTCTATTTATAGTCAATCCTTGATCCATTGTGCTGTTATAAGTCTTGATTGACATTGGCTTGGTCCCAGACTGGGTAAATATTTTCGAGTTGAATTTTATGATAATACTTTGGTTTTTATTCAAAGCCATTATGAAAAAGAAGCACATAAAGTTTCTTACAGTATTATGTACAATATATTGTTGTTTTCCATCCCGGATGTCTTGATCTGAAACATGAGTGAAAAATTTTCTCTTTGTAATTAGTGTTAAGAACAGCTTTGCTTCCCTTCAAGAACTATCAGCCCATTTTGCAAATGGCAATTATGTAACTGGTTGGGACGCTTGGCTACTCAGTGGTTTAATTTGGTTACTCAATGGTATGTTTACTTACCTGTATGTTTTTCCTTGGATCCTAGTATATACATCTAAATATTTATTTTTTAAAATTTACTGTGCCTGTCTTTTGGAGTTATTCAAACCCCTCATTCAATGCAGTGCTGGTATAAACACATATAAATAAGCAAGAAATTTTTAAAAAGGGATCGAGTTTGGGAATAAAAATGACACCATGGAATTCTCATGGAATTACTTCCTCACTACTTAAATCAATGTGCTGGAGTTTCCCTTTTGGGAATTAAGCCTGGAACTCCTTTTTTCATTTCTATTGAATGCAACTTGGGGAAAATTAGCTGAAAGCTCTACTCCAGGGAGATGTCAATGTTAATAAAATTCTAAGGACTTTGCTAAGTCATCATTTTTTTTTAAAGATGTTATTTATTTATTTGAGAGAGAATGAGAAAGAGAACACGAGACGGGGGGAGAGTCGGAGGGAGAAGCAGGCTCCCCACTGAGCAGGGAGCCTGATGCGGGGCTTGATCGTGGGACTCCAGGATCATGACCTGAGCTGAAAGCAGTCGTTTAACCAACTGAGCCACCCAGGCGCCCTGTCATCATTTTCACCATAATGACAGCGTGTTAGAATTTTATGTACTCAATACTTTCTTTTTTTTAAATTTTTTTGAATATTTTCTTTTTAGATAAACTAGAGAAGAAATAGCTTGAAAGTATCAGTTAAGTATTTTTGTTTTTTCTCCCCATTTATGTATGAGAAATTTTACAATTTATTGTATCTGTAAGTGAAATTAGTAGGGAGAGAATTTTAGTCATTCTTGATGGCAAAACTTCAAGTAGTGACGCATTTTAAAATATTGGAATGGGTACTATTATTTACACGGTTCAAAATTCAAAAAATACAAAATTATATCTAGTGCAAAATTTCCCTTCCAGTCCTGCCCTCCAGCTGTCCAGCTTCCTTCCCAAGATGCAACCAATCTTAGCAGTTTCTGATATGTCTTTTCAGAGATATTTTATGCTTATACAATCAAATTTATGTATATATATACACATATATATATTTCCATAGAAGTGTATATAATTCCCCCTTTTAATAGAAAAATGTAGCATACTTAGATAATTGTTTTTCGTTTTTTAAAAATTGTGCACATAATGTGTCTTGGAGATCATTTCAGAAGAGTACAAAGAGCTTTCACTTTTTTTTTAGGTTTTTAATTACTAGAACATAGAGCAGTGCTTATTAACATTGCCATGTAACACATTCGTTTAAATGAAAATTTTCTTTTAGTTTTTCATTTTTCTTCATTCTTTTCTTTTTTTTTTAAAGATTTTATTTATTGGACACAGAGAGAGAGACAGCGAGAGAGGGAACACAAGCAGGGGGAGTGGGAGAGGGAGAAGCAGACTTCCCGCTGAGCAGGGAGCCTGAGGACTTTGATCCCAGGACCCCTCCTCCCCCCATCATGACCTGAGCCAAAGAGAGACACTTAACCGACTGAGCCACGGAGCTGCCCCTCTTCATTCTTTTCTTAAGCCTTCATAGGATGTCATTTATGGCTGTTTCATAATTTACCAGTCCTTTATTAATAAACATCTATACTTTTTTCAATCTTTTGTTACCATAAACAACGCTGAAATGGATAAGCTTATACACGTCTACCATTTCTTGTGTGTTGTAAGATGAATTCTTAAGTGTAGACTTACTGGCTCAAAGGACATGTGCATTTATAATCTTGTTAGGTAGAATGAATTGCCCTCAATGGAGCCATTCTGATGTACATGCACATCTGCACTGTGACTGAGTGTTTCTCCACTTTGCCAGCACACAGTGGTTATCAAACTTTCTAATCTTTGTGGTTCTGATAAATGAAAAAGTGTTTTCTCAATGTCATTTTAATTTGCATTTTTCTAGTGCAGGAAAAAAAAATATGCTTTTTTCTTTTAAGGACAAATGACCCCTAAGTTTTGTGGAGTATTATCTGACCCTTAATACTGTTCTTCGAGTCTGTAGCAGGTTAACATTGGAGTTCAGAGATCAAGAACATGGCAACATGCCCAGGACCAAGATGGAAAGAAAAGTCAGCAGGTCCCATTTCAAGCATATTTGCCTTGATAAAGTCCCTGATGATGTCCCCAGAAGGTAACTTCTGTTTTTATGTGCATGCAATTAAAAGCTAAGTTTCAGATTCCCAGTGACCACAAAAGTTGCTTCTAATTACTTAGGAGAGGTGTTTTTTGTTTTGTTTTTTTTCCCCTTTGCTTCAATCTATCTCTTAGAAAAATGAAGTAAAACAGGTTCTATATTTATAGATAAAACTAAGCCACACAATAGAACTGTAGGGGGTTGGACCAAATCATCTGGGTCACATGAGGGTTATAAAGATTAAATGATACGTTTAACACTAGGACTATTCTGTTTAGGAAGGAGGCATGTTGCTAATTAGCATAATTGCCTCATGACTTGCAGTAACTGTATCAGTGCATTTGTTTTTCTGATTTTTTTTTGTTTCGGTGCTTTTGCATGAGAGAATCATTCAATGGTGTTTAGTGCTGCATCTCTTTAAAAATAATCATATGCCTTTTAAAGTCACAGATATGTTAGTTACGTGCCTGTCTTTGCAACAGGTTCTTCAAAAGCAAGTTGGCATGCAATACAATAAAAAGACAAGATCGTGAGTTAGGCCAGATGGGTTTGCCCTAACTCTCGCTAGCTGTGTGACCCTGAGTAAGTCCCTTGACCTTTTTTAGCTTCCATTTTTTCAGCGGAAATATGGAGATAATAATCTGACCTATTTCCTCTGGGTCTTGTCGAGGAAATACTGGGACATTGTAATGTGAAAAGGCTTTGCAACTGTAAATGGCGGTACATCTGTTAGTGGATCTGATGTTGCTAGCATAGAAAACTTAGTCAAGCACAATATCCTCAGATTAATTCTCTGAAAAAGCCTCTCTGAAAATGCTCTCAGCAAATCCAAACCGGTTAATTATCATTATTATTTTTTTTAAGTTTGGGCCCAGGTTGTCTGACACTTAATGGCTCAATAATCTTCCATCTCTCGTAATGGAATAGCATCTTCGGAAAAGCGTTGCACTAAAAATATATCTATAGAAGAAAATATTTTATGAGCCTAATAGACAGCTATGGATGAAATTCGTTCAGTTTAGCAAAGAAGAAGGACTTCATTTGTGTTTAGAGAAGAGTGGGTCGGGCCTCGTTCATCTCCCTGGTGTTGTATTCTTTTCACTTATTCCAAGATAACAGCTGGAGCTCATTTCTTTAACCTTTAATAGGTGTTCGCTAATAAACTTCTTAGTAGTACGAAGATAAAACAGACCAGGAGTTGGACGCTCTGCGGAGACAATCAGTGCTGGTTCCTAGCAAACCTCCGCCCTGATCATTCTGCAACCGCCCCACTCCCTACCCCCACTCCTGGCCCGCCCTCGCTGCAATGCCCCACGGCTAGCTGGAAGCCAGAGAGCTCGCAGGGATAACACAGGAGGCGAGGGCCGGAGTAGGCAGAATTCCAGTCGCCCTCGGGGACCTGCGTGGTCTGGGGACGCGCGGGTCAGCCAGGTGCGCTGGCAGCAGCCGCGGGGCGCCGCGTTGCACGTGGCAACAGGTGCAGCGCAGTCCTGGGCTGACGCCCGGGGCCTGGGGTGAGTCTGCATTTAGCCCGGGAGCGTGCGGGGCTTCGGGACCCGGACGCGGGAGCGCCAGAGGAGGGAGCGAACTGGCTAGTCGAACCCGCCAACCTGCCGAGTAGAGCGGAGCGGAACGCGGCGGGAGTCTCCCGGGCCTGTATTCCGAGGTACAGCCACGCGCGTCTTTCAAGTTTCTCGGGGCGCAGCCCCCCCCCTCCTTGAATGCCGCCTGCCCTTTGTCTCCAGCAGCGAGGTGCAGACTGGGGCAGCTTGGAAGGGGTGGCAGCGAGCGAGGTGGGTAGAGGCGGCGGAGCTTTTCTATTTACAAGTTTCCCGAACTCCCCGCCCTTGCTCCACCCCCAGCGGCTGGAGAGGCGGGGAGGCTGGGTCGCCCCAGTCTCGGGGTTCCCGCCTGGCAGCTGCAGCGGCCGCTGGCGTGCGGGGGTGGGGTGAGGGACGAGCCGTGTGTCCCCAGGTGCAGACGTTGCCCGCTGGGCACTGATTGCACCGCGGGTCTCCCGGGTGGGCCTGGAGCGCCTCCGCCGGGGATCCGAAGGGCGCCGGGGCTCTCAGTCCCTGTTTCCCCTACTCTACGTCTCTGCTCCCGGGAGGAGGAGAAGGAGGAGCTGCGGGTAAGTGCGGAGTTGAGAAGAGGATTCCGGCTGCCCAGCCTGTCCGCGGTGGAGATCTAGGGCTGGGGCGGGGGGGAAGGGGGGCGGACGGACGGGGACACAACGAGAACGCGACCGTCACGGGGGACGGAACTAGCTTTGAGGGAGGGGCGGTTATTCCAGGGGCTTGGGTGCCAAAGTTGGGAGAGAAGTGGGGAGACAACCCCACAGGAGCGGAGGCTGCGGAGATCGGGTCTCACGTGGGGTCAGCGCAGCTGGTGCGGCAGGGACGGATGCGGATCGCAGTAGCTGTCACCTTGAAAGTGACCGAAGGGGTTTACAGTAGACGCAGACTGACAGGCGTATGCTTGCAGCCGGAAGCCGCCCACCGAATACTTGACCTGCCAGGGCCCAGCAGTCCCAGCTTTCTCCCGTTGCGGTTCGCTTGGGCCCATTCTCAGCATAAGCAATCAGGGCTGAAATGTGGCGTTAATGAGGTTGGGGCAATTCCCAAGGCCCTCCCGTCCCGTGTCTTACTACTTCCAGCGGCTTACTTGTGCTTTTCTAGCTCTCTAGAAGAATCCACTCCTAAGTCAAGTCACCTGATTGATTACTACTCTACAGTAATTATGGGACTTATTACCTTAAATTTTTTTCTCCTTTTTCAAGACGTACTCTTTGCAAATAACTAAGTGATTGTTGACTTTGACTTAGCATAATTTATTTTGGAGTAAGAATGGAGAGATTAATTCTTCATTTAGCCTCCATCAAGTTTGACCTACCCTGTTAACTACTATTGACTATCTAGTAGTTTGGGTGCTAAGAAAGGAAATCCAGCGTGTTTTGTTTGTTTGAATAAAATCAAAGTTTTAGGCAAAACTCAGGGAATGACAGGGTTTATGTTTTGCCAGGTGATGGGATTTTAGTCATCAGCACATTAAATCCTTAGCCCTGGGGTGGGGGGTGGTGGAGGGTGCGGTGCAGGTGTTAGGAGTGGAGGCAAGGAGGGAGGGGAATAAAAAGGAAATGAGTTGCTGCTTCCTTAATGACCTCCTTAAGGAGTCTAGATAACACCCAGATAGCAGTGTGTGGTTAACCCGAAGAGAAACTGAAGAATTTGGAAATGCAATACAATAGACAGCTTCTTTTTCAGGGATACTTAGGGCAGGAAATGATGGACAATTTAAACTGAACCAATGATGCCTTATTTGCATAGTGCTTTGCAATGTGTAGGACACTTTTTTTTTCTTCAATACACTATTCCATAAGGAAAGTTATGCAAAGAAATGATTAAAACTATTTATCCTTAAAAACTTAGTGGAATTGAGTTTAAAATAATATTGTGCCAATTTTTTCCTCTTTTAAAAATCGGTCATGGAGAAAATAGTGCTTGCAGAAGATCTGCACCTTTTAATTATGTATTAGTAATACATGGTTACAATTTTGGATAATTTCATAGGGTTATAAAATTCTAGCTAGATTTCTTTCTCTGTATTTGTTATTAGACGGAAGCATTTAGAAGGCAAGTCCCATAATAGCCTTCCTCTGTTGGCCTTGTTCCATGTCTGCTTGCTGTATAAAAATGGGTAGATTCAGAAAAAGTATGAATTAAATAATTCTACCACCCAAATATAATCAGTGTTTTCTTCGTGCTTGTTAATGGATTTATTTTTTTACAGTTACGCAGTTTATACAGATATACTATTGCATACTGTTTTTTTTTTTTTTCCTGTTTGAGGAAAAAGTTTGCAGGTCAGTAAGTTCTCTAAGAGTCTTATTTTAGTGGCTACATAATATTTCACTATATAGAGGTAAAAAATTATAAGCTGAACTTTTATTTCCAAGTACTATTAAATATATACTGTTGCAAGAAATATCCCTTATAAAACTTTATCTACAGGGCCTATTAGATGGAGTCCTTGAAATACAGTTTTTGGCCCAAAGATCTCTTGATACAGATGGACCATTTGCTTTCCAAAAAATGTTTTGCCAAGTATGATCCCCACCAACACTCTGAGAGTATCTGTTATGGTATTCTTGTTAATGTGGGGAATCATTCCTAAAAGGAAAAATAATCCTTCCAGCTTTAGAGGTAAACAGTGCTTTCTTGATACCTAAATTTCCAGTTCTTTAATTACAAATCATGAATACCAAAAAAAATTTAGTTTCATTTTTATTCCTTTTTTAATGACTGCAGTGCCAATTTTTTTTCTACTGGGATATTAGTATTTTTCTATTAGAACTTTTATGGATTGATAATAAACTTTTACATTTCATATTACAGATTTTTTTCCCCCCATGATGTCTTGGCCTTATAAAGACCAATACCATGAGTTTATAGTGGTTTTGACTTAGAGGTGTTCTATACTTTAATGTAGCCAAGTCTGTTGACTTTCTCAAAAACAAAATTAACACTTCTGGATCATAGCTTAAGAACTGAGTAACAGTGGCAGGCTTTTAAAAGAATTTCCCCTCCCCTACCCTCCCCATCAATTCTGAGTAAGATTCCTTTCAAATCCATTAGAACAACCTCTATATCCTGGAGTAGAGACCATTGTAAACCAGACTGGGTTTGTTGATAAGGAATAGTTCTGCATGGTATATATCATTAGGAACAACATTCTTCAAAATCAGAGCAAAGTTTTAAATCCCAGGGAATAAAAATGTTTCAGATCTGTTCTATGATTATGTAAATGTGATTAGGCTCACTATACATTTATTTTTTATTTGTAGTAGTGTCTTGCCAGATTGTACAATCATTATTACAGCTCATACTGAATTGTTCTTTTCTTGATGTCTAGACAGATGTATATGTAGTTTAAAATTTTTCCCAAATTTCCAACATTGTTTACAGATGAAACTATTTGAAGAGGTGGTGGGGGTGGGTAGCCGCCTGATTTCCCAAACTTGAGTTATCTTTCCATACTGTGGAAGTTTAAATATACCCTGAGGACTTTTAAAGGCTTTGCTGAGCGAGTTCTCCATCACTTAGGGCCCACAAATAAGGCACCAGACCATATATAAGCCCCGAGGATAAGGTTGGTGTGTGCTGCATGTGTTTTAGGGCATGTAAAAACGAGCCCAAACTTTCTCTGGAGGCAGGTGAGCCTACCAGGAGGTGACCTGCCCCACTTGCCTGGTAGGGACCCGGACAGTGGTGGCTGGGGCCTTTGGAGAGGTGAGGAGTGACAGGATGTGTGTGCTGCAGAAAAGGATTAGGTCCTATGGGGTGTGACCAACAGCCTGAAATTTTTTTTTAGAAAAGCCTGCTTTAACCAGGGTTTCCCATACTTGACTTTGGGAAATTGGTTATAACCAGTAACTGAATTTGACTGGCAACTACTTCTTCTAAAGATGTATTTTTCTAAATCAAGTTCATACAAGATTGTTCTGATGATAATTTTCTTTTTTAAAAGAAAGGACTGCAATATTATTTGAAATCAGAAGTTATTACTCTCTGTGGGCATTTATCCATGATATTAATGCATGACTTTTTCTTATTCACTTGGCTCAAGATGAAAAAGACTTTTCCATTTTGGGGATGACAGATTTGGGAGCTAATCTTTACTATGTAGATAAATACAATAAAACTTCATTTTCATACACTATAAAGTATTTTGCAATTTGATTGCTCTGATGTATAATGTTTACACAATCAAGGAAGAGTGTTTCCTCAACAAAGAGATTATAAGGCAGAATATAGAGGTGTTAGGTAAATAGCTTTCAAGCACTTCGGAATTCCATTTTTGCATATACATCTTTGATTCCAAAACAACTTTAGGTATTCATTAAAGCTGGTAGGTTTTCCTTAGTCTGCAGTGTAAGCCCAATATTAAAGAGAAAATATTTAAAGATAAACTGTATTTACATTTGCTAAGGCTTATGTCTAAGCTTATGAATGTTCTGTGTATATATTACTTGCATGAGTAAAAGTAGAAAGCACACATCCTACCATTATTCTCACATAGAAATTTTATTTCATTTTGAAGTTGTAAAACTAAATAGGTTTAAAGTCACTTAGTTTCTTTTGAGGAGACATGTTTACTTTTTAGTAGGGTTGACTCCATTCATTTTGAGCAGTGAAAGAAGATCATGTGCAGGTCGTAAGCTTCTCAAACTAGCTCAAAGGGCAAAGCGGTTGCTGGGAAATTACTTTCAGGTAGTGTTAATTTTGCCTGAAATTGTACTGATTTCGTTTTTCAGTAAGAGTTGTGCTAAGTGGGAGGGCAGGTCTGGCCAGCCTCCCACTGCGTGCACACAGAAAAAGCTCAGATTGGGAAGAAAACAGACTGCGAAGACCTCAGGCTTAGGGGTAAGATGCCATGGAGAGGGGTTTAAAGCCATCAAATTCCTTATTTTCACTCTTTTAAATTCTTGTAAATATTTGTACCTTGTCAATTTATATTTACACTCAATGCAAAGAAAATGAAGTTGGCACTGATGTTCGTGGGCCGATCAACCATGATTGAGCTGACCTTCCACGATTAACTAAAACATTTCAGGACATTTGTGTTCTAAATTGGCATTGAGAAAGCAATTCTTGAGAAGAGTGGGAAGGAGATGTGTAAAAGTATAGTCTTGTTTAAACAGGTGTTTGAATACAAGTAGAGCTTACATAATGTCTGTGGCTGTGTTCGTTGGAACAAAATTTGAAGCCTATATAGAGCTTTATGCAATGCAGCTTTATAAAGGAACAAAAATAGAAGCTTATACAAGCCATATAGGAGCTGACGTTGAAACATAGACTCAGGGGTGCCTGGGTAGTTCAGTCGGTTAAGCATCTGACTTTGGCTTAGGTCGTGATCCCAGGAGCCTGGGATCGACTCCCATGTTGTGCTCCTTGCTCAGCAGGGAGTCTGCTTCTCCCTCTGCCTGCATGTGTGACATCTTTGGTCATCTAAAGACTCTTCGTCCTTAATCAGGGATCACGATGACTCTCAGAATTGTCGCGAAGCAGGATGCTTAGCACTGCAGTCTAATTTCACTTATTTGCTCCGGATAATGTTTTTAGCGACCTCTTCCAACGGGTTTTTGTTAAAACTTGTAAGCGTCTTGAGGATAGGGTCTAAACCTTATGTTGGGTACATTTGCACTTTTATAATTATTTGTACCAGATGGAGCCTGGAATAAATCATCTAGAGCACTAATGGCATGAGAGTTTGAAATTCTTTCCTCCGTCAGTCACAGCTACTAGAAGGTCTTTTAAGCCAGAGACGATAATTTACTGACTGCTTTTCTAGACTCTCCTCTCTGTCCTGGCCCTCACACTTCCCCACACCCCCTGTGGTAGCCTCAGCCAGCAGACAGAGGCCACTCCACTGGTGGCCCTGTGTCCTTCCGAAAGCTGGTGCTGTTAGGCGGTAGGGTAACCTGGAGTTGGAAGGTGTGAAGTTTGGTCCTCCCGAGTTAGAATTTTCTTTTATTACTAAGTGCCATTCTCAGAACATCTGGCAAACCCACGTGCAAGTACTTGTACGGAATTAATTCCACTTGTGCTAATTTATTACAGTCTCCATTTTGTGCAGATGGTCACAAGTCGACAATTTCTCTTAGAGACGTGGGCTGTTTCTCATTTAGAGAAATATGTATTTACGTTTTAAAAAGTAATTCAGATGAATTTTCAGTCTGGGGTTGTTGTTTCTCTCATTGCGTTTAATGAGATTGTTTCAGAGTAGTTTTCATTTCTTTTGAATTTGATTCTGTATTCTTAAGAGTTGACTTTTTATTTAAGGCTTAGAAACTCCTGGGAGTGCTTTATGGGGAGATATTACCAATGGCAACTGTGCAAAGGAATTTACTAGTACATTGTACTTCCAGTATAAGGGGAGTGTGTCTATCAATAAAATGGAAATGGAGATAGGAAAAATCCTGCATTTCTCTTTTCATGAAAAACTTTAAATGATTTTATATTGCAGGTATCACTGCAATATATGGTTCTATATACCTTGTTATGCCCAACACTTGAAATTTGAAACCTTATAGGTACATCAAATGAAAATTATTTTCTACTTAAATGGTGTAAGTACAAGCCTCCAGGGGAGGGTAATGCTTTTTTTCTTTCTCTCCTTTCTCTTGTTTTATTAAGATTGGAATAATAAAAGAGGTATTTCAACATTTAGCTAGATTTTGCTCACCCTGATGTCCAGTTTGAAACCTTGGAGACATACTTTGTTAATAGAAATGGAAAAAATGTTACTGGGATCCAGTACGTTTGGTACCAGAATATAATGGAGAGTGCACAGACTTTAAAATAGGACCACGCTGGGCTCACGTCTGAGATCTTCTGTGTTAGCCACATGGATTCAGTAAGTAACTTTCTTCCTTTTGCACCCCTGTCCCCTCATCAAGATGGTGGGGATGATACCTGTTGCTTGGGGTTATTATGCCACAGTGCCAAATATAGGACCTCTTTTCTGATTCATGGCTAGGAAGTTTAATTTAATTTCCTTAACTGAATTTTGAGAGGGTGGTTGCTCGGGCCTACTGGTGCTCTTTGCTGGGAATTAAATTCCAGGCACAGGAGCCTGATCATTTTTCTTCTTAAAAAGAATTGGTTCATACCAGTAATAGTTGAGAATATTTATTCTTGGACTTCAGCTTTGTTACCTTTTGGTTTTCTGTAGAGTTCAAGTTTAGGGAGCTGCTGATATGCACGCACGTGTGTGTGTGTGTGTGTGTGTGTGAAAATAGAGATGAAAAATCCAGAATTGCCTCAGTGTATGTGTGCACATGCGCACACACACACATGCATATGATTAAAATTACAGTGAAATAATAACTGTGTTTTTGGATAGTACCTTGTAAATAGGACATTAAGGACCTTTCTGTTCAGTTAGCACACCAACCTGTGAAGTAGAGGTCTATCTTATACATGAGGAAGTTGACTGGAACTATGTGGATAAATGTTTTGTATTATGATGAGTGAGTTCTAGAACCAGGACTAGGATCCAGTTCTTCTCTCCTGGTCTATACCACACTCCTGGTAGGATACTGATACTTGACTAGTTTTCATGCCATAAAGAGTGATCACTGTTGTGAGGATTTTCTTCATATTGGTGCTGAAGTGGGGTCAAAAGCATCACTGGTTTGGGTATATAACATTTCAAATGACGTTGCTTGGAATTATGGCATGTTTTTCCATCTTATAACTGCAGAATATAAAACAGTGTTAAATCCTGTAAGCCACTAAGATGAATAGCACAAATGGAAAATTGATAGTTACATTTCTGTGACATTTTACAGTTTTTACACTGCTTCAAAGAGAACCAAATGAATTTTAACAGTCCTCTGAATCATTTGATTGTACAATAATATATTGTAAAATGTACCCATTTTACAGATAGCAGCCCAGGGTCATGTATGTTGAACAGGGACTGATACTTGTTTTTCTGAAGCACTTTTTTCTATAGAAATATTGAATCCTATTTCCTTATTTTAAGCTACATGGAGGCAGGTAATTCTTTGGCAGATGGAGTTAATCCCAGGTAGAAATTTAACTAGGAGGTGAGGCCTGGTGTCCGTCCGAACAGGGAAGAGAATGTCCCATAAAACCACAGTTACACCCTGAGTATCAGTCATGGTTTCTAGCCCTAAAGGTCAATGGTTCTGTGTTACCAAAATGACTTCTAAGGAATGTATGATGTTAGGACTTGACAAGTAGGCCATTTTAGGGAGGTTGGCTCTTTCTTCCTTTGGGCTGCCCCTAGGAGTTAGATCTGTACATACACTGACCTTCTGTGAAAGAACTCTTACTTGCCAGTGGAAAGCCTAACACAGGTAATCATTTTCCAAGTAAAAGGTACAGGAAGTTGATGTTTAATAAAGGTTGGGAGATATGGTGTGAGGTGCCAACTTGCGTAACCACACACACATACTGACATTTTTCAACTGGTCTTGGCAGGATTCAGATGGAAAATTATTTCCTTTTTGCCAAGTGGACTTTGAGGAGATCTGGCAACTGTCTGAATGATTCTAAACAAGGAGCTGCTCATGGGCATTTAATACCTTGAGGGAGAAAAGTCATTTTAGCTTAAATCTGTGTCCTGTGTAGCCAGTCTACCCCATTTCTCTCCAACAACCTGTGCTACCTTTTGGGTAATTCCTTTACCTAGCTGTGTACAATTTAGAAACAAAAGAATGCAGAGTCTTCACATCAAGTTATTTCTTCAGGCAAACTGTAGAGTCCCTGACAGTGTTCTTGACAAGCATTGTGTGTGAATGGTGGTATGGTTTTAGTTGCTTACTTTTATTGGGGCAGCCCTTTCTGTATGGCCTCAGGGGTACCTGGAACTTAATCTTGCTGTTCTTGACTCCTACTTCTTACCGATTCTCATTAAAAAGCTGAATTTATGATGGAATTCTTATCAGCAAGATGATGTAATCTTGACAAGAACAAGAATGTAATTTTGTTCACCTCTCTATTAGGAGTACTTAGAATAGTGCTTTTATTAAGGTGCTTAAAAAGGTGTTGAAGGAATGCTGACCTAGACTAAGAGCTAATATTTTAGATTCTCAGAGATCTCTTGGTTTGAGACTTTAGGTACCTGGTTTGTGGTCCTAAACTGCTTTTCAAAGTGATTGTTTAGGTCTGGGGCTATAGTGCCCTCCCAGGGTCATAGACAGAGACCTACTCCTCTAGGAGGGTCTAGGTGAATATATGCAGGAGCTAACAGTGAAACGTAAAACTGTGTAAGTCAGCTTTGATGTCCACAAGATCAGACCAAAATGGTAGTTGGTGTAGTAACCATGCAAGATTTTCACTAGGGTAGGAAGGATTAGTTGGAAAGTAGATTCTAGAATAAGAACCAGGAAAAACATCTTTAGTTCCAAAATGAGTTAAGAGGTGTTTGGGAATATACAAACCGTTTACTGGCCACATGATAGGTGAAAAATAAATTTAAGATTTTATTTATTTATTTGACAGAGCACAAGCAGGGGGAGCGGCAGGCAGAGGGAGAGGGAGAAGCAGGCTCCCCGCTGAGCAGGGAGCCCGATGCGGGGCTCAGTCCCAGGACCCCGGGATCATGACCCAAGCTGAAGACAGACATTTAACTGACTGAGCCACCCAGGTGCCACCCAGATTTTTTAACTGATATAAAATTAAAAGTACCATGCAGTGCACCTAGGTTAGGTGTACAAATATGAGTCTTGACAAATAATTTCCATCTGTGCAACCGTCACACCAATCGAGCTCTAGAACATGTCCATCCCCCCAAAAAGTTGCCTTGACTGAATGAACAAGTTGCTAAGTTCTGGTCCTAAAGTGAGGGTAATAATAAGGCTTGTTGCACAAGGTTGTTGACAGTATAACAGTAGCAACTAACAATGGTGGGTATTAGAAAGTTTCCAAAAATTTCATTTAACCTTAAAACAACCCGAAGAAATGGATTGTTTACTGTTGCATCCATTTTTACAGAGGAGGGAAATGAGGCCAAGATAACTTTTGGCTTGTTCCAAGCAAGGTAGGTAGCCCAGTAGCTGAGGCAGTTCTGCAGAGCTGGGTCTGTGGTGAGCAAATGTTGGTTGACCTTATTAGCTATGGGAAGGAAGGGGGACAGAGACCAAGGGTACACATTTGAACTGGGTTTTAATGTCCATTGTTACTTATGAACTATGTTTCTTGGGCAAGATCCTCAACTTCTGGGAAGATCTATAAAAGAGGAAGAGGCATAGGAAGTCATCATGGGACTGGTCTGTGCTATGGGGCTGTCACCTGGGAGCCAACTGTGAGAACACTTTGGGGACTTGAAAGTGCTGTGTGCTGACATCCTTATCTCTGTCCATGGAAGAGAGAGCTGCGTGCTCCCCGCCCCTGGCCTCACACACTTGGGAGACTGGGCAGACAAAGAGGGATTGACGGTGTGTCAGAGAGACAGTCCCCACGTGACAGTCTTGATGGGTCGAACACTGTGTTTACACAACATTTTCTCTCACAGGTTGCTTTGACATTCAAAGCCTTAGATAGTTTTCCAGCTATTATGTCAGCCGACCTCCATAATATTTTAAGTATCCTTTCTCCTGTTGTCCTTCCAGATTTTTGGAGGGGAAATGTTACTAGTTGACAGAATCTGAAAGGCTCAGAAACACTCACCTGCCTGTTCCTCAACCTCAGTCCAAGCTTCCTCTTCTTCAGGGAGCTACACTCCCATCATTCTCTCCATGTCGACACCAGTGGAGTCCATCCTCTGGGTTCCCTTAGGCTGATTCCACCTCTACTTTTGCAGTTTTTGTAATTACTGACTTGTACTTTCTTAACTATTGGCTCTTTGAAGGCTCCTTAAACACGGATTGTCTTCACCATTGTGTCCCTAGGAGAGCAGCCGGCATGTGGTAGGCAAGTAATCAGTGTTTGTTGAATGAATGGAAGTTCTTGTAGTAAAAGGTCACTTCAAAGCAGGGATACAGAAACGGGCAGGGTGGTACATGAAGTATGCGACCCCCCACTTTCCTTCTCTGGGACTGCTCTAGTACTGTTGTAGGGGATTCCTTCTCTTGTAGCTAATTGGAGGTTCTGAATATTAAAAAAAAAAAAAAAAAAATCTCCTGCTTGAAAGGCTTTATTATTAAGGGAATAGTTGTAAGAAAACTGGTAAGATTTGGAGCGCTAACTATAACATCTTGCATTTATATAATGGTGGGAATAGAATTTTTCTAAACTGTAAACGTGAATTAAGTTAAATCACACAGATATTTTAGGTGTACAAATTAGAAAGTCATTATCCCAAAGGAGAGCTGTTATTTTAATGTCTGATTAAAATACTTTATACAGGGATCAGAATCATTTAGAGAAAGGCATGAGTAGATCCTGAAATTCTTAACTTAAAAAAAATTGGGCTGTTGAACTCCACAAATATTATTTGGGTGAACATGGGTAAAACCTTTCCCTCCCACTTCTAAGTTCGAATCCTCTTGTATCCATTTCTACCTTTAAACTCTGGGCCAGCCGGTCATGCCATCAGGGCCCACCTATCTGTGCAAATGGGAGCAGTGGTTCTGGCTTTGGTCAGTTGGAGATTTCTTGGCCATAACTGAACCACAGATTGCCATTAAGGATGGGATTCTATTACTGAATTATTCCTTTTGAGCATTTATTGCTGAGGGTGGTTACTTGTAAGTATCTCTTTTGATTGACTTTGTGCTATTGATATTAAAGGCTGTTGCAGTCAGGCTGTGATATAATTGGTAGCCAGACTTGGACCCTTTTCGTGAAGCTAAAGACTTTGCACTGAACATATTAGCCTTAGATATATAAAGCCAAACAAAGCCCAATTTGTGAATTTCCTAATTTTTCTATAGCACAACAATTTGCATATTCAGTGTCTTTAAAAAAAAATACCATCTATTCCTCCAAGTCTATTGAGGACAGATTCTAAGATCCCATAGCCTCCCTCTTCCTATACTCCCTTCTGAGAAATACAAAAAAAAGTAGCTAATTTTGGAACAGTGAGATTTTTGTTCTGCTTGTGAGGGTAAGGGAGGGGACTTGGCTGGGCTTCTTGCTTCCTGAGGTCTGTGCTCTATTTCTTGTTCTCTTGGCATATTCCCACATTCAGCCATCCTAGATCGCCAGAGTGCTTGGAGAGGAGACATCTGACAGAGGTGTCCTCACCTTCAGGGCCAGAGACTCCCAATAACAGATGTCACAGCCAGAACCAGTGAGTGAATCTTTACTCCTTGGTTCCCCCTCTGAATCAAGCTTGTCTCTCAAATACTAGAGCCAGTGTGTTGTCCTTAACATTTTCATGAGGTCTTCATTTGATGTTATCAGGAGAAATCTGGAGAACAAACCTTTTTGATGCTGTCAACCTATGGGTTCAGAAAAGATGGACAGTTCTTTACAAAATCCAAGTTGGGGGATGAATGAAAGCGATTAATTTTGATGTGACACGATGTCCTTGGAGGAAAGGTACAAAATGAAATATATGAATGTATTTTTTCTCCATTTTTTTGGATGTACTCTCCCTTGAAATTTCAGTTGCCAAATATTCAAACCTAGTTTGAGGTTCTTATGTTTCATTTTAGTAGTGAGCTGGAAAAACCAACCGAACACTTAACTTGAAATTTGTCTTACTATAGTTATCTTTAATAGAGGTGAAGCAGTGATGGTGTAGAGTTCTAACATCAGATATATTTAGTATTTCTGGTGGGCCTGTACCAATTATAGATGTTGTAGTATGTGGTTATATTTATAAATAGCACAAGGAGATACTTTTATTATGCCATCTTGGTATATTCTTTTTTTTGAAAGGTGACTAACATTTTCTTTGAATATTTTTATCAATACCTACCTCTTTCCAAGGTTAACAAATCCAAAATCTCAGTGTTGTTACTGGACATGACATTTAAGGTGAAAAAAAAAAAAATCAACACTGGATAGCTTTAAATTTTCTAGCATGTGGGTTAAAACTCTCAAAGTAGGAAATCTCAGCTTTGTTTTTTTTGTTTTTGTTTTTTCCCCCTGATGAAATTACGGGTACTATGGATTGCATGTCTGGATTGGGAGCCCAGCCTTGGTTGGGTCAAGTGAGGGCAGTGGGTGGGTTGGTCTATAAAGGTCATGACCCTGCTATGCGTGGGAGGGCATTCTCCTTTGTAGCCCTTGGGACATTGTTGCGGTGGAGTGTTGTTAATCCCACTGGGACTTGCCTGGCTTCTGAAGGGTTTCTCACTGCCTCATGATTACCTAGGGCCAAGTTAGGAATCAGAGAGGGGCCGCTGACCTAAAAATAGTCACAGTTCGGGAGGAGGGCCTGAATGGCAGGGCACCACCGCTCCCTTCTCACTGCCAGAAGATGGTGCCATAAGGAGACGGTCAAATGGGGAGCGTGTGCGTCCGAAGACAGGTGTGAAAAGTGTAGAGGAGAGTGAATAAAACTTTCTTCCTGGCTTCTAGAGGGGGAGATAAACATTTTAGAGATTGACTTTCAGAAACCCTTAGAGACAGTAAAAGCAAATATGGGAGGTGATTCTTTTTATGAGGTTGGGCTTAGTGGGGTATATTTCTAGATGTTTCTAATTTGTAAGAAAACATTTTGTATTTAATGTCGGTCGCAGATTGTTGAGGAATGGAAACTGTGATATGCCTTGTTTCCCATAGTGCCCGAGAACAAAGTGAAGCATCGTTTGAAAACTTGAAGGTGACAGGTCATTTCAACAAAGACAATTTTTTAAATTCAAGTGTAGTTGACATACATTATTAGACTAGTTTCAGTTGTACAACACTGATTCAACATTTATATATTACGAAGCAACCACAGTAAATCTAGGTAACATCTGTCACTATACAAAGTTGTTGCAATATTAACTATATTCCCTATGCTGTACATTGCATTCTGTGTCTTCTTTTATAACTGGAAGTTTGTACCTTTTAACCCCTCTCCCCCATTTTACCCCTCTCCCTACTTCGCTCCCCTCTAGCAACTATCAGTTTGTTCTCTGTATTTATGATTGTTTCAGTTCAGCTTTGTTTTTGATTTTTAAATAACACATATATGTGAAATCATTATATTGTCTTAGTCTGACTTATTTCACTTCGTATAATACGCTCTAGTAAAAGGCAAAAGATTTATGTGATCTGAAGAGAAACCAGAGTATCTCGAGGTCCATCTATATTGTCACAAATGGCAAGATTTCAGCCTTTTTATGGCTAATATTCCATTGTATATACCCAACATCCTCTCTATCCATTCATCTAATAATAGACACTTGGATTGCTTCCATATCTTGGCTATTGTAAGTATGCTGCAATAAACATAGGGGTGCATATATCTTTTCAAATTGGTGTTTCTTTCTTGGGCTAAATACCCAGAAGTGGAATTGTCGACTGTATGGTAGTTCTCGTTTTAATTTCTTCCTTACTAACACTTGTTATATCTTCTTGATTCTAGCTATTTGAACAGATATAAGGTGATATCTTGTGGTTTTGATTTGCATTTCCCTAATGATTACTGATGTTGAGCATCTTTTCATGTGTCTGTTGGCCGTCTGTATGTTTTCTTTGGAAAAATGCCTATTCAGGTCCTCTGCCCATTTTTAAAATTAGATTGTTTGCTCTTTACATACTGACTTGTAGGAGTGCTTTATATATATTGGGTATTAATCCCTTATTGGCTATATCATTGCATATATCTTCTGCCATTCAATAGGTTGCCCTTTCATTTCATTGATGGTTTCTTTTGCTGTGTAAAAGCTTTAACTTGATGTGGTCCCACTTATTTTTGCTTCTGTTGCCCTTGTCTGAGGGGACAGATCCAAAAAAAAAAAAAAATTGCTAAGGCTGATGTCAAAGAGCTTATTTCCTATGTTTTCTTCTACGATTTTTATGGTTTCAGATCTTATGTTTAGGTCTTTAATCTGTTTTGAGTTTATTTTTATGTATGGTGTAAGAAAGTGGTCCAGTTTCATTCTTTCAGGTGTCCAGTTTTCCCAGCACCATTTTCAAGACTTTTTCCCCTTGTATGTTCTTGCCTTTTTTGTCACAGATTAATTAACCGCATTTATTTCTGGGCTTTCTATTCTGTTCCGTGTGTGTGTGTGTGTGTGTGTGTGTGTGTGTGTGTACACCATATTGTTTTGATTACTATAGCTTTGTAGTATAGTTTGAAATCTGGGCACATTATGCCTTTAGCTTTGCAAGATTGCTTTGGCTATTTGGGTTCTTTTGTAGTTTGACAAAAATTTTAGGATTATTCTAGTTCTGGGGAAAGATGCTATTGGTATTTTGATAGGGATTGCATTGAATCTGTATATTGCTTTGGGTTGTATGGACATTTTTAACAACATTAATTCTTCCAAGCATGAGCTTGGCATATCTTACCATTTATTTGTGTAAACTTCAATTTCTTTTATCAGTATCTTATTTCAGAGTACAGGTCTTTTACCTACTTGATTAAATTTACTGTGGACCTATGCATTTTAAACTGAAGTTTCTGGAAAGATTATTTAACATACTAACAACACTTCGGATACATCTGGTACACATTTTATGTTGAAGTCATATTGGTTAGAAGAAATTGCTGTCTGAAAGTGATAGACAGTCTTCCATTTGGTAGCTGTTTTCTGACTGGGTATGATTGATTCAAAACTTAGTATTTATTTTCCAGTCTCCTTTTCTCTTTAAGGTGAAACCAGATTACTTCAGATATTTAAAATATCTGTGGTCAAAAGACCAAGAGCTTTGTTTTCCCTCCCAGCCTCCAGGGTGACTGAGGAGGTCTGATGAGATAAGAGGTGGAGAGTATTTTGTTTGAACTCATTGATTTAGGGATGGGTGCTTATTGATTTTTTTTTTTTTTTTTTGAAAGGATTCTTTCACTGCATCTGAGCGTTGATTACTAAGTTTAAGTAATATTCTCTGATTTAGGGGTAGCAGGAGGACTCACTTGACTTTGAAGATATTTCTTGTTACCTTCAGTGCAAAGGCTAATGTGTTGCTAATTGTTGTTCTATGTGAGTTTTTGTGTCCTGAGGGCCCACAGAGGACTTTTGAGAGGGGATTTGCAATGAGCTGAGTTACAATGCGGAGAACTCCTTCTGATTGCTTTGTGGAGAATGTATTGTAAGGAGGCAAGAGGCTAATGATTTACTCAGTCCTTCAGGGGAGAGAGATGAGTATCTTGGACCTGGAGTAATAGTGAAGGTGAGAAATAGTTGCATTTGGAATATATTTTGAAGGCGGTGCCTATTTTAATTGCTAATGAGGTGATAGGGAAAGAGGGGAACAAGGCTGACTGCTAGGTTTTTGGTGTGATGATCAGCTTGGGCGCCTAGAGGCATCTTTCCTTGAGAATAAGGAACACTGGGACAAGAAAGAATTTGAGTCAAAAAGTCTGGAGTTCTTTTAGAGGCAGGAAGTTTGAGATGCCTGTTAGGTATACAGGGGCAAATGTTAAATTAACAGTTGGGTCATCAAATCTGGAGCTTTAGGGAAAGATCCGGGCAGTGAGATGCTTGTGGGGCTTGCCATGAAACAGAATGTATTTAAAACAAGATGATGAGTGTAAGAAGAGAGGAGCTAAGGGGCAGGAGCTGTGAATTACTCCCAACATTAGGAGGTTGGTCAGAGAAGCCAGCAGAGGAATTTGCCAAGGAGCAGCCCGTGAGTTGAGGAGGATTAAAGCTAGGGGAGTGCCTCTGAAGCCAAGTGAAGGTGGTGTGTTGGGGCTCGAACCCTATAGTGTGAAGAGTTTTGTTTACCAGAGGACACTTTTGTTCACTTTTTGGTAAGTAAATGTGTTTAGTGATCATTTAGAATCTTGATAAGCTTGAGGAAACCATGGTAAATTCAGCCAAAATTAAAAACAAGCACAATACATCTCTTGAAAACACCACAACATGACATTTAATTATCCGTAGGCAGTCTCATTGCAGGGAACTGGACACATTCTGTTAATCACTTTTGAAATATCAGCAGTGGATGGAGGAACCATAATACTCTTTGAGGGCCCCCCAAATCCACAACATTTTTTTTTGTATCTGGCCACTGCCCATAGTGCTGTTTTGAGAGCCTCATTTGCTTACTTAGGAAGCCCCATTCTACATCATATCAAAATATTAAAATATAACCACACTTCCTGCATTTAAACAGTTGAGTTGCTATTGAGTTGTTAACTGTTGATATACTAGTACATCTAAAATCTTTCCATGCTTTTTCTCTTCTCTGCTCCTTATTCCTCAGGTCTCCGCTAAACATGTGACTTGCTCAGAGACCTTCACCCTGTAATAGCAACAGGAATGCCTGTGATTTTCTTCACTGACTACAATTTCTGTTTGTATAGTTGTTTGTTTTGTTCACTGTGTAGTAGCGCCTAGCAGAGTGTTGGGCATATGTGGGCACCTAATAAATCTGAATGAATGTCACCCAGTATTAGAAAACAGGTGCCTCAGTAGCTTTGGTTTGGTTTTCAAGCTCAGTGGCTTTATTTTTAAGTCAGATTGGCTGAGGTATCCTTTACTTACCGCAAAAATTGCCTTTTTAGGTGGGCAGTTCATTGAACTTTGGCAAATATATCGTCAGCCACCATCAAAAAATAGAAATTTCTATCATGCAGTTTCTTTGTGTCCCTTTCAGCCTCTCTCCCCTGACTCCCAGGCAAACGCTGATCTCAGTCTTTCTTCATGGTTTTGCCCTTCCAGATACTATGTAAAGAGCATTACCTGCCTTTTCTGTCTGGCATCTTTCACTTAGAGAAGTATCTCAAACACACAGGCTGTTGTTTGTATCAACGGTCTACCTTTTTCTTGCCAAGTGGTATTTCATTGTATGGATGTACTTCAGTTTTTCTTATTCAACCACTGGTGATGGACATTTATGTTGTTTCTAGTTTTTGGCGATTTATTAGCTTTTCCTTCCTGGTCTTAATTAGTAGACAGGAAATTAAAACAGCAATAGTGACCCACAGCCACAAACCCCTATTCATGTCTACTGTTTTCATTTTCCCATGTTTTTTTCTATGTGTTTTGCATGGTAATACTACTAAAACACATTTTGCCTAGTTTTATAAACTGCATATTTTTAAAATGGTTGCATTTCATTGAGTCACTCTAATTTTCTAATCCTTGGTGACATTCAGATTGTTTCTAAGTCATCACAGTTGTAGAAAATGTGCTAACCATCATCTAAAGTGTTCCTATGATAAATTCTTGGCAACAGCTTAAGACTCTTAATTTGAAAGTAATAGAAATCAATTCAAGCTAACCGGGGCAAAAAATGGATAGGTGTTAAAAGGGTATGGAATATTTCTCAGAAGTTAACGTCAAGGACATTGTCAGGAACCAAGTCAGGTCGGTCATTCTTCTTCGTTGTTATTTCTGCTTCTCTTGGGGCTTTGGTAGCATTCTCTTTGCAGAGACTTGTTTCATCTGCTCCAGGGTGCATGGCAGGAGGAGGCTAACTCCACAGTGCTGGGATTTATGTTTTCCAGTCCACGGACTTCCACAGACACACTCTGCCTGACTAGCTATTTCAAATCCAGTGGTGGGGGAGAGACCATCTGACCACATTGGAGGTAGTCGTCCACACCAGGACAGTTCACTGTTGTTCATACAGTGGAGCCCAACTCAGTAAAAAAGGAGATGTTCTCAGAGAAAGAGGGTTGTTGTAAACTAATCCCACACTCAGAGGTTACCATTTAAAGTAAGATTACACAAAATCCATTTTATGACTATTCAAGTTGCTTTTCAAAAGGGTAATTACAGTATGGTCTTAGGAGAGAGTTGGGAGTATTACATGTATCTATTTTTTTATATTTGTATTTACATATTAAAAATCATTTAGGTACCTGTTTCCACAGCTCATATACTAAGATTAGAATAATACAGAGAAGGATTAGCATGGCCCCTTCCCAAGGATGACCCGCAACTTCATGAAGCATTTTGTATTTTTACAAGCTAAGTCCTGGTGATGTAATGTACGGCATAGTGACTATAATTGATGATACTGTATTGCATGTTTAAAAGTTGCTTAGAGAATAGATCTTAAAAGTTTTCATCACAAGCAAAAAAGAGTTGTTTAGCTCTTCTTGGTTTTGATCCATCCCCTCTGAGTGATGTTTAATGGATAGCTAAGAAAATCTGATCTATTAGCATTTATTGAATGCTTGCTTTATGTTAAGCATCGTGTCTGAGACTTCTGTAAATACAAGGCAGTTTATTAGACAGCTCTTATTCTTGGAACCATGCAGTCAAGTTGAGATTTACTTAACCCTGGAGGAGCTTCTTATTAAGTGGTCCTTGAGTGGAAATGTTCCATATACAGGTAGTTGTGTCAGTCTTTGTCTGGAAATAATATGGGTGCTAAATGGTTCAGTAGGAACGTCAGTACCTTGATTTAACTATGGAATGCCTGCCTAAAACCTGTTCCTAAGTTGTGTGACCCATTGTGGAGTTATGTATCTTGTCCTCACTTTAAGTTTTAGGTCCTAGCTGGAGTCTGGAGTCCCCTAGCCTGGCCGGGCTGCTTTACCTGGAGTCTGCTTTATTGGCAGTGACTATCGGCAGGTTCCCCTGTGCGTCCGAGTGCCCCCTTCTTAATTTTAAACAACTCATATGTGGTACATAAGGAATAGTGCAGAGGACCGCAGGGGAAGGGAGGGAAAACTGAATGGGAAAGAATCAGAGAGGGAGACAAACCATGAGAGACTCTGGACTCCGGGAACCAAACTGAGGATTACAGAAGGGAGGGGGTTGGGGGGATTGGGTAACCGGGTGATGGGTATTGGGGGGGCACGTGTGGTGATGGGCACTGGGTGTTGTGCGCAACTGATGAATCGTTGAACACTGCATCAAAAACCAATGATGTACTATATGCTGGCTAATAGAACATAATAATGAAAATAATAAATTAAAAGAAACTAAAGAAAAATAAAAGTCTTTGTCAGCAAATGCACTCTGGTTACTATCATAATCTTACCCTTCTCTGAAATCATTTATTTCGTGACTTTATGTTGATACAATGAGAATTTTAATGAAGATTTTAACAGTGAAACTTGCCAAGTTAAGGTATCTGTTCACGTGTATAAGTGGATTCTTCGTATGTGATGGTCTAACTCAGAAGAGCTTCTCCCTGGCAGCTGGGTTGTACCACAGTGGTCAGCATGATGATGCATGCTAGAGTGTAGACCCTTCCATTTGTGGGTTTAATATTTGAGATACCAGATAGTTACAAGGCAGCCCCAAATTCTAAGATACCTAATACCGTATTTTTCTCCTATTCTGTAGATTGGGAAAGTTGAGGTTGCAATGAAGTTATGCTATTAGCTCTAGCTCTTCTGGTTTGTGGTTTTGATTTGTTCGTGGTAAAATATACATAACATGAAATTTACCGTTTTAACCATTTTTAAGTATACAGATCAGTGGCATTAACTTAGCTCATAATGTTGTGTAACCATCACCACAATCTAGTTCCAGAATTTTCCATGAACGCAAACAGAAACTTTGAACTCATTAAAGGCTAATTTTCCATTCAATCTTCCACCAGCCCCTGGTAACCTCTATTCTACTGTTTGTATGAGTTTGACTATTTTGGTACCTCAAGTAAGAGGACTGCTACCATATTTGTCCTTTTGGTCTGGTTTATTTCATTTAGCATGTTTTCAAAGTTTATCTATTTGTAGCATGAGTCAGAATTTCCTTCCTTTTTTATGGCTGAATAATATTCCATTATATTTATGTACCATATTTACTTTACTCATCTGTTGGTGGACACTTGGATTGCTTCAACCTTGTGGTTATGAATAATGCTGTGAACATGGGTGTACAAATACCTGTTCAAGTCCCTGCTTTTGGTCCTTTGGGGTATATACCTAGGAGTGGAATACAAGGTCGTATGGTAGTTCTATATTTAACTTTGTGAGAAGCCACCAGATCGTTTTCCACAGCTGCTGCATCATTTTACATTCTGACTGTGAATTTGAGAGAGTTCGTTTCTTCACATCCTCACTAACATTTTGATAATAGCCATGCTAATGGGTGTGAAATGCTATCTCATGGTTTTGATTTGCATTTCCCGGAAGACTTTTGATGTTGAGTATCTTTTCATGCACTTATCAGCCATTTGTACTTGTTCTTAGGAGAAATGTCTTTTTTTTTTTTTTTTTTTTTAGATTTTATTTTATTTGAAAGAGAGAGCACAAAGAGGGGGAGTGGCAGGCAGAGGGAGAAGCAGGCTCCCCGCTCAGTGGGGAGCCTGATGTGGGACTCAATCTCAGGACCCTGGGATCATGACCTGAGCTGAAGGCAGATGCTTAACCAACTGAGCCACCCAGGCACCCCGGAGAAATGTCTTTTCAAGTCCTTTTTCACATGATGTTAACATTTTGAATTAAATTTTCTGTTCCTTGGTTTCACTTCATAGTCCTATATATTAGCTTTCTTATTGTGTATTAAGAAAGTTAGATTGAAAGTGGGGAGGAAAGTTTTCGTTTTGGTGGAAGATGTTAAAAAATGACAGGTTTTTTTTTTTTTTTTTAAAGGATAGATTTATTTGAGAGAGAGCATGTGCGTGCGAGTGTGGGGGAGAGGCAGAGGTAGAGGAAAAATCCCAAGCAGACTCCCCACTGAATGTGGAGTCTGACATGGGGCTCAATCTCACAACCCTGAGATCAGACCTGTGCTGAAACCAAGAGCTGGACATTTAACCGACCCAGGCGCCCCTGACAGATTTTATCTGTTGAAGCCAAATTTTGCTCTTGGTGTTTTCAGGTTGGCTGTGTGCTTCCATGCACGTGGACCAGGTAGGAGACCACCTGTCTAACTGGAGTGAGGAAGGCCTGAAGCCTTATGTCTCGTTTGGGATTGTAAAGGGAGGAGGAGGAAGAGGTAGGGTGGAGAATGAGATTCCTTTCTCTTTCATCTCCTTATATTTTAGAAAGGCAGAAACTTTCTCCCATTTTTTTTTTCCACCGCCCCCCCCCCCCCACCCCTTCCTCCACTCTCTTCTGACTCCTGAGACTGAAGATGATGGCGGCCAGGTTCAGGTAGCAAAGTAGCTTCTATCATTCTCTTCCCTGACTGTGTTTTTTCCCCATTGACACAATGCCCTACCCAGTGTTCTGCTTCTTGGTCTTTATACATACCTATAGTATGTCCGTATCTTAGTGGGAGATGTACTACACTTTAGTTTGGGGGCTAGCCTAGGAACCTAATCCTCATTAGCATTTCTCTAGGAAAATGAATTTTGAGTTAGAATAAATCTCCAAATGAGCTTTGGAGGATAACGTGCTTGTAAGTTGGGGACTGCCTGTCCCAGCAGTATAGCATAAGGGTGTGTGACGAGGTGCTTGGGGTTGAAGGAGGACACGTAGTTGCAGGGGCTGTGGAGTGGGTCAGACCATGGGCTTTGGAATGAGCAGGTTTACATCTGAATCCCACTTACATATTGTGTGCTTTGCCCCTAAGTTTCCATCTTGGAAATTGTAGCTGTTGATACACATGTATGTGGGTACGGTGTCTGCATGCTGGTTGACTCCAATCAAAGTGATGAGGGAGATGTGAGAGTTTTTCCCTCAAAGTCCCTTCTGCCTGTTTGTGCTACATCAAAGTGCAGCATCTTACCTAAGTTTTCCTTTGTGCAGAAAGGGCACTGATGAAAGCACTGGGCCTTCTGACTTGCTTCCGGAATCTTCAGAGCACATCCAGGCTTCTGTGATAACTGGAGCAGGCTGAACTCTTGCAGGTCCTTCCCTCACTGCTGCACGTGGACTTGGTCTCTGGCATCCTAAAACGTTGTAAAAGTTGGGTTCAGAGATGTTAATTTCCAGTGATGTTGAATTCACTATTATTTTTGCTTCTGGGAGGATTTCTAGTCTTCCTGTTTATTTTATTGTGTAACTTTTTTCTCTCGGGTCTTCACTGACATGTCTGGGAATAAAGAGATAAGTTTCTCAATCTAAGTTAATTTTTCAAATCAGGTAGGAGAAAGGAGGGAAAGTTCTGAGTGTGTACTGCACATGCCTAGGGAACTGGAAGAATGATTTAGTTTCTAGTCAGTAGTTAGCCTTTCTCAGGAATGTATTTTTGGAGGTTGAATCTCTTTTTGAGATTTTTTCTCTAACATGGATTAAGCAGTCTTGTACTATAATCTTCATAGTTCCCTGCCACTACTTTTTCAAAGACCTGTGTTGATTTTTTTTTTTTTTTTTCCTTTCTACCTCTTTCCCTTTGATTATTTGTGATGATTGGCAAGTGGTTGTGCAGTTTCAGGAATTGGGAGCACTGCTCTGGTTCTTTACTCCATTGAGTAATCAGATGTTTTCATGCCTAGATCATCTTTATCATTGAGAGATACCGGCTTAAAAAATGTGGAACATAGGGTGTTTGGTTTGGGGCCTACGTTATCCTTGTAGAAAAACGTAATCTGTCTTGAGACCCAGTAGAGGACTGAATGTCCTGCTCCTTATCCTAATTGGCATCAGCGATGGTGGCCACAGTGCTTTCCTCGTATGACCGTAATGCAGATGAAGCTGGCCTCAGGACCAGATAATTATTCTCAGTGGATGCACATGGCAGACATAATTATGAATCACTTTATCTCCTTTGTGGTGTAGTCACTGGAAGATAAAGAACAAGAGGGATTCGGGTTTGGGTAATGCAAGGTAAATATTGACTCTTGTTTTCATCTGCAGCTTTGGGACAGACTATTTAATATGTTACATAGGTGTAGCTGGCCTTTGGTGTCTTTTTTTTTTTTTTTTTTTAAACAAGTTGTTTTCTGTAGGTTTGTCTCTAGTTTGTGCAGGTTTTCCTTTTAGTACATTTGATGTTCTCACTGCAGGATTCATCTGTAACTCCGTGCCATTTCCCCTAAGATAGTTGAATGCATGGTGTTAAAGAGGATACAAATTTGCTTATATCCTAAATGCACCATTAAAGAGCAGCTGAAAATAGAGTTGTGATCCTGGTTCTGTCTCTAAGCAGCTGTATGAACTTGGAAGTCCTCAGGGCTGCTCTACTTCAGGATTCTAAGGGCACTGTTAGCATCCTTTTTAATTTAAGTAAATGGTACTGCTGGGCTTCTTTTCTGTAGAATGCGGTGTGAACGGTGACCCCTAGAGTCAGGCCACAGAGGCGCTACTAGAAATCCTAACTTACTACTCCCGGGACCACTGGTTTTTTCACAGAAAAAGGTTGGGTAGAATGAACTCGGACGCTCTGAGCGCTGGGAGAGGCGTCCATCATCCGTGTTAGCCCCTCTTCCATGACTGGGCCCCGTTTCCAGGAGAATTGGAAAATTATTTTTGTTAACAAAAGTAGCGTTTTATTTCCAGAGAATTGACGTAGTCCTTAACAATAGCATTGCTCTAGGAAAATGAATTTTGAGTTAGAATACATTTCCAAATGAACTTTGGGAATCACCTGCTTCTCCGTTGGGGAACCGTGCACCCCAGCAGTAGAGCTCAGGGTCATGTGTGACGTGCGTGGGGTTGCAGGAGGACACGTTCATGCAGGGGCTGCGGGGTGGGTCAGTGTGCGGGCTCCAGCACGAACAGGTTTGCACCGGAGTCCCACGGTTGGAGTGTTTGACCTCATGTGTAGACTTGCCATGTCTTGTGTAGACTTGTCATGTGCAGTCCCTGCAAGACTTGTCGGCATGTATTTCGGGTCTCTGCATGTGACAACCTGTTGTTGGGATTTGAAAGGCATTCATTTTTAGAGCCTGTATTGACTATGGGGAGAAGTCACAGCTTCAGTGACCCCAGTTACTCATAATGTAAAGAGTGGTAGCGCTGGTCCAAAATGCTGATTAAATGATTTCTAAATCTTCCGATTTCAGTTTCTATGAAAGAAATGTTGATTCAAAAAGTACAATCTGTAAAGAGTGGGTTTTACTCCATTGGAGTGTAAATTTTTTTTTTGTTGTTTTGTTTTTAAGATTTTATTTATTTGAGAGAGAGAGTGAGAGAGAGAAAGACCACAAGAGGGGGGAGCGGGAGAGGGAGAAGCAGACTCCCTGCTGAGCAGGGAGCCGGATGCGGGACTCGATCCCGGGACTCCAGGATCATGACCTGAGCCGAAGGCAGTCGCTTAACCAACTGAGCCACCCAGGCGCCCTGGAGCGTAAATATTTTTAATATTTTGGTATTTAGATAAGATTCCCAAGATGATTATAAATATTTAAATAATT
>NC_138370.1:16834901-16846776 GCF_054177405.1 Leptonychotes weddellii
GCTTCTTCGATCCTATGGTTCTACCTGGTTCATCTGGGTCAAGCTACGTAAGGAGGGAAAACCCAGGGAGGATTCTATGTGAGTTTTATGGTCCAGGCCTAGAAGGGGTACATACAGTGTCTGCTTACATTCTATTGGCTAGAACACATGGCATTTACCTGCAGGAGAGGTAGGAAAATGTTGTCTGTGTGCCAGGGGGACAAAAAAAAAAAAAAAAAAAAAAGGAAATGGATTTTGGTGACCAGCCAGTCTCTCCCACAATTACTGGTCACTACAATCACCTTATATTTTGAAAGCAATCAGATACTGGTGACAGATAGACGCCTTCACTTACTTTTTATGTTTTTTTCCTTTTTCTTCCCTGGAGACTGCGAATCCCTGATAAGTGATTTCAGCTGAAGAGGTATAGTTTGGGCAGAAGAACTGTAGTGTCACTCAAGGCAGATTTTAACAAAGATCCTATTTTGGTGTGATGTGCCATATACCGAATATTGACATAATTACCCCATGTTAACCTTAAAAGTAAAACTGCCAGTTATTTTTACCAGCAAGAGACGGGTCTATTCGGGAATAAAAGAGAATTGCAATCCAGGAGAAACAAGCTGTGTCAAAACTGTAAGCAAGTCCAGGGAACAAAGGAGAGACCCACTTTTTTAAGGGGAAAAGGGGTCCGTTGGGAAGGCTGTTCAGAACTGAATGAAAGTCCATTAGAGGAAACTGGGTGTTCAAAGTGTGGTGGCTTCTCCTTGGCTGACCTGTTGTCCCGGGAATGGGGAAAGCCACTCTTCCTCTGGCTGGCGTGGTAGAGTAGTACATGCATGCAAGGTCACGTACGTCTCTTCCTGTAGGGTCTATGGCAGTAGGGCATGAGATCTCCCCCTACCAAGACCTCCTGACTTCATTTTAGTGAGATTTCCCATTCCTGATTTTCCCACCTATAGTGGAAAGGAATTCTTATACCACCTTAATGCTCGGCACAAATATTTTCAGTTCGCCCACCACTGGGCAAGTGGTAAGATGGTGCTTTCCAACTTTGCTGAGATTGAGTATTGTCCTGTAGCCTGCTTTGGTGAATGGTGAGCACAAGTAATATGTGTCACGGCTTGGCAGGAGCTTTGAGTGAGTGGGCACTTGGCTGTGGTCCTTTCCCAGTGTCTGGAGATGGTGGAAGTTTTTGTTGAGATGAAGACTCCATCAGCCTGACTCTGTGGTTGACCATGGGTATGAGCAGGGCTCCCAGCCCAAACCCCTGGGCATTTGCATTAAACCATTGAAGTTCCTGGTGGATTTTGCTCTGCGCCTATCCTGAGGGGTAGAGGGTAAGTGTTGGTGCTTCGAGATCTTCACCCCTCTAGCATTTAAGGATCCAAACTAGCATCATATTTATAATAAAAAAAAAAGGTAAATCTCTATTAATTTCTAATAGTGCTAGGCATTTGAACTATTCGTTGCTACCCATGTAGGCATCTCCCAAGGTAAAGATACTTCGGAATTTCTACCAAGATTTTCACCTCATTTTTTTCCCCCCACTGAGGCTTATCTTTGAAATGAAGGACTGTTTTAACTTTGGCTGCCTTTACAAGTGGTGAGAGCGAGAGAGCTCTGGAGGGAATCTAATCTTTCTTGTCACTGCCTGTGCAGCTGGGTACAGGGGTGGGTGAGGGGAGCATGGATGGAGATCTTCTCACCATCCGGGCAACCTAGAGCAAGAAATCACCTTCTCTGAGGGGGTTGGGGAAGAGTGATTACTGCTCACTCAGCCCATGAGAGGAGAAAGGATTGACTAGGGACCATGGCTGCAGCCAGAGGAGATGTGGTCTCTGGCCTTTAGGGCCCCATATGCAATGCTGGCTGTAGTTCCTATAATTCTGGGGGAAATGGCGGTAGTCCTGGGCAGTAGTCATGTTCCATCGTGGGTTAAAATGTCGTGTAGAGGCTCTCTGGGATCCGAACAATTGTTTAAGTGTAATTTTCTTTTTTTTTTAAATAATGGAAACTGTGTTCTGAATTCTAAACAACCAATTCATAAGAGGACTTGAACAATGCACTAATTTTCTATGAAGGCAGTTGTGCTAGTTTGTAACAAAGCACCACAAAATGGGTGGTGTAAAACAACAGAGATTTGTTCTCCCAGTTCCGAAGACTGGAAGCTCAAAATCAAGGTGTCTGCAGGGCTGTGCTCCCTCTGAAGCTTCCAGGGGAGGATGTTTTTCGCCTTTTCCTCACATTTGCTGGCTTGTCCGCATGACTCCAGTCTCTGCCCTGCCTTCACGAGGCCAGCTGCCCGGTGTGTCTGTGTCTTCCCATGGTATTCCTCAGTTTCTTCTCTTTCTATAAGGACTGTAGTCATACTGGATTAGGGCCCGCCCCAGTGTCCTTATCTTAACTTGATTACATCAGTGAAGCTCTTCTTTCCAAAAAAAAAAGGTGACATTCATAAGTGCTGGGGGTTGGATGTCAACATATCTTTCTGGGAGAAACAGTTCAACCCATAACAGGAGTTGAAAAATAGCTCTGCTCCAGTGTACTATTTTAAGTCCATCCTACTTCCCAGAGAGGAGGAAAATAATCCCCTAAATCATGACTTTTACAAAGTGGACTAAATAACAGTAACAAAGATTAATTAAAAAATGGGCAAAGGACTTGAACAGACATTTCTCTAAAGAAGATACGAAAATGGCCATTAAGTACCTGAAAAGATGCTCAGCATCAGGAATCCTTAAGCAAACTTAAGTCAAAACCACCAGGAGATACCACATCACAAACAGTAGGGTGGCTATTATATTAAAACAAGTGTTGATGTAGATGTAAATAAATTGGAACTTTGCATTGCTGGTGGGGATCTACAGTGGTACAGATGCTGTGGAAAATAGTTGTGATTCCTCAAAAAATTAAACATAAAATTACCATATGGTCTAGTAATTCCACTTTGGGTATATACCCAAAAGAATTGTGAGCAGGGTTTTGGCGATAACCATCCACTGATGTTCAGAGCAACATTATTCACAATAGCCAAAGGGTGGAAGTAATCTAAGTATCCATCAATGCATGAATGGATAAACAATGTGGCATATACATACAATGAAATATTATTCAGCCTTAAAATGGAAGGAAATACACATGATACAACATAGATGAACCTTATGTTGAGTGAGAGAAGATGGTCACAAAAGGACAAAATAATTGTATGATTCCTCTAAAGAGTAGTCAAATTCATAGAGACAATGGTAGAATGGTGGTGGGTAGGGGTGGGGTGAGAGAATGGGAGGTTATTGTTTAATGGGTACAGAATTTCATCTCACATGAAAAATTCTGGAGATGGATGGTGATTGCACAGTATTGTTAATGTACCATTAGATAGCATTAAGTACAATTAAAAATAATGAATCTTATGCAGATTTTACCAAAATAAAAAAAGTAGACAAGTTGTAGATTTAAGGTAAGAATCAAAGAAAAATAAAACTATGTAAAACTCACTGACCCCGTCTAATAAGTAATACCCCTCTTCTCAATCTAGGTTCTGGCCCAGTGGAGAAATAGGACAGAGTAAGGTATCTGGCCTTTGAACAATCAAGTCATCTCTGTTGAAGGCTATTTGGGAGGTGATAGCTTGGTGTGAGAGATCAAGGAGCTCCTTAACAGCACACCCCAGAATTTGGTCCTCCCAGTTACCACAGGGCTGCTCTTGGAGGTGCAGAGTGCTTCTGTGCTCCCATGGTCCCCATGGGCTGACTTCTCCCCAGCAAGACAGTTGTGGGGGGGTGGTGCTCAGCCAAGCTTGGTCTGTTTATTCTTCCCAAATTTTCTACTCAGATACATTACTGCACTTCTTTAGGCAGGATAAAAAGGTCAGATTGAAGCAAAGAAGGATATACTGAACTCCCCTACTAAAAGAAGCATCAGGTGTGGGGGAAGAAGCCTTCACCTGAAACATCCCTACTTCTTGTTCTCTTCACATATCCTGCTTGCAAGTTGGCTCATGGTTAGCCAGTGCCTCCTGTTCAAGAGGTTGCTTCCCAGTGAAACCACAGTCCCTTTGGGTACTCTTCTCTCACTTCTGACTGGCAGTGGAGATAATGACTGAAGGCTCTGGCAGTTAATGACATCAATTCCAAGGCCACTCTGTGCCCAGGGCTTAAATTTGCTTTCCTCTTTTCAGTCTCAAATGATCTACAGCCATGTTGTCTTGCATAGCTTTTTAGAGGTGTGTAGTGAGATCCAATGACAAACGTGCCAGGAACATAGTGATGCCTAAGTTTGAACATGATTTTTCCCTGGGAATGTGACAGTAGAAGTTTAATTGTAGGATGTTTAACTTTGCAAGTTCAAGTCCAAATACGTCAAAATCCAAAGGAGTTAAAAGTTCAAAATAGGGCGCCTGGGTGGCTCAGTTGGTTAAGCGTCTGCCTTCAGCTCAGGTCGTGATCTCAGGGTCCTGGGATCGAGCCCCGCATCGGGCTCCCTGCTCAGTGGGGAGTCTGCTTCTCCCACTTCCTTGGTCCCTCCCCCCCCCGCCCCCCGCTAGTGTGCTTGCTCTCTCTCATTCACTCTACACTCTCTCTGTCTTAAAAAACAAACAAACAAAAAAATTCAAACTAAAATTCTCTTGGCCCTTTCATACATTCATTAATTCAACAAGTGCTTATTGAAAACACACTCTGGGTACTCTTCTAATCATTGGGGATATTTTGGTGCATAACCCCCCCCCCCAACAACAACAAAAAAATCCTGCCTGCCCTCCTTTAGCTGACTTTCTGGAGACTTCGAGGTAAAAAAAACAATAAATTCCAATAAGCATATCTTTACCAGGTCCTGTCAGACTAAAGTATTCTTGAAGCCTGGGTGGTGGTTTGTTGTCCTGGAAGCTATAGTCCAGGCTGCTTCACAGGAAGGGCTGCCTTTTGCAGTCTCTGAGGTTGTGCTAGTTCTCAGCACCCCCTGTGTGAAGAGGACAGAGGTGATCACAGAATAGTCTTCTCCCCTTCCCTTTGCCCCCGAGGCACATTTTGAAAACAACCCAATCCCCTAACCCTGAAATAGTAAGCAGGGAAAAAGTACATTCTTTGAACGGGGTTGATTGTGTTCCTGAAGACTGCTGAGCCGGGCCCCTGCCTCGTGCCACACCTTTCACTCTTGGACCCACAGCCATTTTCCGTTTCTGCCCCAAGAGCTACTTCTACTGCCTCTTGCTCTGGGTGTACTTACAGCTAAGAAACCCGACTCCTGAGGAAGATTGATCTCTAATATTTAACAATCCAATCAAGAGCTTCTTGGGGACACTTTGTGTATAGGGGTGTACACACATGCCCGCGCGCGTGGTATTGTGATTCTTGAGTCCTTGGAAAGACCACGTGGATTCCAGCTTCTCCATCCATCAGTACCTTCTTTTTTTTTTTTTTTAAAGATTTTATTTATTTGACAGAGAGAGACACAGCGAGAGAGGGAATACAAGCAAGGGGGAGTGGGAGAGGGAGAAGCAGGCTTCCCGCGGAGCAGGGAGCCCGATGCGGGGCTCGATCCCAGGACTCTGAGATCATGACCCGAGCTGAAGGCAGACGCTTAACAACTGAGCCACCCAGGCGCCCCCCCCACCAGTACCTTCTTGTCCTCAAATACAGAGTGGAATTTGGGTGACTTCCTAGCCTAGCATTGCCTATCAGATCTATCATTAACAACTGAAAGCTGGGAACATTGTAGTTTTCTGTAGGGCACACAGAAATCTGCTTCGCTGTTTTAAAGCCAAAAATACTGTGTTGACCACCAGTGTCCTCGAGGACCTGTAAAGACGTTGTTGCCTGGAGTGCGGGTGTGTCTCCCTGGTGCCTGCCGCCCGGCTCTCTGCTGTCTCGCTGGGCTCACGTGAAGCTTCTGCTGTCTGCCCCACCTGCCAGGGGTAGTTCACGCAGGCCACACGGATATACCTTGAACAGGCTGACTGCTAAAAGCCTTTGCTTGTGCCAAGGGCCACGTGGCTTTATTTTAGATGTGCAGCCCAGGCCTTGTTTTCTTCCAGTTATGGACTTGCGCAGTCCTCCTTCCGTGGAAATGGCCACTTACCAACGGACAGAGTTGCCCTGAGCTGGAGTTTCCTACTCAGATCAAAAGGATGTATGGTCTTAAGCTTAAAGTTTCTTGCCCCATCTGTGCTATTTAAAACCATCATCCTCACTGAAAAAGTGAGCTGGTTGCAGGATAGAGGCTGCAAACCTCCAGCATGGAAAAACGTCCGACCTGTGATTGAACCGAAGTGCCAGCTACCTTGCTCACGGCAGAAGCTCAGGTTACTCTACGAGTGTTTTGCTCCTGCAGATGTTACTCCTTGCTGATTTCTCATGGTTTGTTGCTTCGTATAATAGATTTACAGTTTTAAGAGGGCCCAATAAAGAATAACTCCTTTTCAGGGCGCCTGGGTGGCTCAGTCAGTTAAGTGTCTGACTTCGGCTCGGGTCGTGATCTCAGGGTTCTGGGATCGAGCCCCGTGTGGGCTCCCTGCTCATCGGGGGGGTCTGTTCTCCCTCTCCCTCTGCCTCTCCTCCCCCCCCTCAAACTTGTGCGCTTGTCTGCTTGCTCTCGCTCTCTGTCTCAAATAAATAAAAGATCTTAAAAAAAAATAATTCCTTTTCAAGAGTGCTATTAGGAGTGGCTGAACTGGTTGTTAAAATATATTCTCCTGAAATGGTTTGTGAAAAGCTACTTGCCCAAACCCCATATGCTTCTTTGGGTTGCTGAAGCCACCGCAGTCCTTTCTGGATGATTCTGTTGACGTCCCCTGCGGTCCCACACCTGAAGGGTAAATGCCCGGCTCACTGGGGCTCGGGCCTGCAGGACTGTGCTCTGGTGGGGTCAGCACATGTTCCGCATTGGCCGTTAACCATTATGAGTATTCATGCCTTTTTTTCCTCTTTCTGGTTATGAGCCATTGAACAAATATATATATTATAATGAACAAAAAATATAGATAATATATTACATATAATGTATTTTATATGTGTGTATATATATATATATATAACAACTGACAAGATAGGGTTGGTATTCCTGACTTTTCCCTTTGCCTCAGGCTCCAGTATGGCTCGAAGGGGCACTGTTACTGATTGTCTTAAATTAAGTGCCACTTACCTTACCCCAGTCCTTGCCCAGCTAGTTCTTCCCAAATTTACAGAACCCATTAATCACTTTATTTTTCCTGGGTGGAGTGAGTAAAAGGGCAGAACAGGGCAGGAACATTACACTAACTGAACTCCTTCCAACATGTGGATTTAGGAGCAACATTGTCCATGACTGTAAAACTTTCCAATTTTCTATAGATGGGAATATTCACTCTCAGAGAGGAAAGGACAAAGCCTACAATAGGGTTCAGAGGTAAGGGAAGTCTATCCCTAGTTAGGATAACAAGTTTTACAGTTGGTTGTGGAGGTTGCTGGCTCAGACAGTCCATGAATTGTATTGATCGGCTTGACTAGACAGGCATTCTTTTCTCAAAGCTCTCTGCTACATCTTTGTGGCTCCAAGGGTGGTCCATGGACTAAGAGCTTCAGCATCACCAAGGAGATGGAGAGACATGCAGAATCTCAAGCCCCAACCCAGACCTACTGTGAATGGATCTGCATTTCTTCACGAAAGGTCCATTTGTATGTAACGTCCAACTCCGTTGTGACACTTCCATAGCCTTTGTTTTGAAATCCATTAAACCAACGCTAGCTATCCTCCTGTTTAAATGGCTTCGCTGGCAGTCCTTATGCTCTTAGGACACTGACTACTTGGTATGCTTGTTCTTGGTTCTGAGGGGTAAGATGTGCTTTACTAAACTCTGCTGGAGGCGGCTGAATTGTCAAAAGGTAGGTTGCAGGAGCTAATTTAAGAATTCAAACGTAAACTGGAAAATGGTACTATGATGAGGCTTAGGGGTAAAACTTTTAGCACCTTGAACAGTTGGAACAGAAGGGAGAGTTTTATGAATATGTCAATAACACATGCTGATGATTTTTTGTTCGTCTTCATTTTTCACTTCAGAATAAAATTGGTAGCTCAGATATTGTACATATGTCATCTTTTCTGTTTTAAAGTAAGTTCAAGACCAGGTATACTCTGGGTTTTGAAGCCTAGAGAGTTTTAGTGCTATGATTTGTGATTTCATAAAAACTTTAAGAACTGGTATGATTCCATGATTTGAAAGCTAAGAATTGATATGGTTCTATGATTTGAAAGCTGTAAATTATAGGGGCGCCTGGGTGGCTCAGTTGGTTAAAGCAACTGCCTTCGGCTCGGGTCATGATGTTGGAGTCCCGGGATCGAGTCCCGCATCGGGCTCCCTGCTCAGCGAGGAGCCTGCTTCTCCCTCTGACCCTCCCCCCTCTCGTGTACTCTCTCTCATTCTCGCTCTCTCAAATAAATAAATAAATCTTTAAAAAAAAAAAAGGCTGTAAATTATAGCTGTGTTTGTATTCAAATCTTACGACTGGTTTGCCATATGTAGACACAAATAAGGAGTAAAAGTTTTCTTATGGCTATTAAGTACTGAAACTAGTTTTCACATGTGACTTCTGGAAACCTTTATTTCATAACTACCATATGAGGTAGAAAGTTTATCTGTACTAAGTTCAAATTGCTGGGTTAGACATTATAGGTAACAGGAAGATGTAAAAGATACCTACTGCTGCCTCTACTGAGTTTATAGTTCAGTCGGTGAATAAGGCACACAACTATTTTATAACCTAGTAGTAATGTTCTAGCAACCAGTTTGGCCAAGTCATGGAGTTTGTCTTACAGTTGGTTTTCTCACTTGTAAAATGAGGATGTTTGAATTAGAACTTTAAAATATTTTCTAGTATTAATATAATGACAGTGAATTCGATTCTATCATAAGGACTTAATTTATATAATGATTTTATCTTTTTAGATATGTCTGTTCAGTGTAATAACTGATGGAATTTCTACCTTTGGAGAAGAAACAATCATTCTTCTTAAGCTAAAATTTAGAAAGTAATCTTATTTTTTCCAAAAGTGTTGAAATAGCTCAAATCTTACACTAGTAGTTCTTTTCAATGACCATTTCTTTTGGTACAGATTAATTTTTAACCTTGCAAATCATTGTAAAAATGTATGTTTTGGTAACCTTTCTATTCAAGAGGAGCTAGTCTATCATATTCTCAAATCTTAGTAAGTAGGGAATTTGTCCTCTCTCCTCCAGAATGTTCCCTGAAGAAGATCTCTTCATCTTCCCAAATGGCATTCTTAAAAAGGAAACGTGATCATTCTACTTTGTTCTGGTAGATAATGCTGCTGAAAGATAACTTGAGAAATTAACTCTTTAGGTGAGAATGATTTATTCCAACTTTTTTGCCTTTTTTCTTTTTTCAAACTTTTGATTTTGCTTTAATAAAAAACATTGCCCAAATAGTAACTTTGAAGGTGTCACAAATGATATTGCAATTATAGAAATACAAAGACATTACTTCATGGCTAGGGTGAGATTATCAAAGAATATGAGTCCAGTATGTAGTAGAAACTTAGGTACTATTCTTTAAGTGGGAGAGGAATGAAATTGGCCATCAGACAAAATGGCTGACTTTCAACTTTTTTGACAAAGTTCCTGAGGGAATCCTGGTCAACCCTTTCCTGACCACGGCTTTATCTTCCTAGTGATGACTTGAAGCTGTTGTTTTCTTTGGTGAATGTTGATCTTCAAACTATTTCTGGAACTGATAATCGTAAGAGCTTTTTAGTATCCAAATCTTTGTACCACAAATTCTTTACTCTTAGCTACTAAGGTAGGAAACACTTCTGTAAATTTATTTCCTATCAAAACTTTGCTGGAGTACTTCTTCTCATTGCATTTTTTTGGTGGTATATATATATTTTTTAATAGCTTTGCTCACCTGGTTTGGTGGTTTTTTGTGAATTAAACAAAAAAATCGTAAGCCCAAGTATACTAAGCAGTCATGTGAAAGTTGGAGTGGTTGATGGGTTCTTTACATTTTCATTACTCTTCGTAAACTACTGACTTGTAAATCTAAAACACTTAAACTTTAGTGGAATTTCACAACTATTAGAAATGTTTTTATACTATAATGACCTGGAAAAATACTTGGGGAAAATGCTGAATAAGATACATGAACTTTAAAAGTAAAAAACTCAGGTCATATATTTATTATGTGCATATATTAATGTGTATATATATTATAAAGAATCCTCCCCCTCCCCTTTCACCTAACAATTTGGCAAACTAGATCAAGAGTCTTAAAAAAATTAATTTCTTTGGCTTGGTAATGCTTATATTTCTAGGAAGTTTTTCCAAAGGAAATAATCACAGGTAGTCAAAGATTGCAAAAATGTTGAGTGTTATTTATGAAGGAGAAAAACTGTAAAAAAACTAAATATAGAATGTCCGTATCCCATTAAACATTTGTATTCTGTTCATTTATTTTACTTATTTTTTTAAAGATTTTATTTATTTATTTATTTGACAGAGTGAGACATAGCGAGAGAGGGAACATAAGCAGGGGGAGTGGGAGAGGGAGAAGCAGGCTCCCGGCCGACCAGGGAGCCCAATGTGGGGCTTGATCCCAGAACCCCAGGATCATGACCAGAGCCGAAGGCAGACACTCAACGACTGAGCCACCCAGGCGCCCCCTATTCGTTTATTTTAAAAATAACTTGAAATGCCTTGACATATGAACCATTTATTCCGTTTTTATCAGTTTTTTTTGTTGTTTATTTTTAAATAATTTTTTATGTACTTTGGAAGAAGGAGCTCAGGTAGTAAAACTCCTTAACTGAATCTAATGACTGTTTATGTAGACAAATGACTTCTATGATTTCCATTAAAAGCTTCTGTTTACAGTGCTCATATCTTTTTATATCAGAATCTCTTAAATGAGCATTGACTTTCATGGAAACAGACAAGTGTAACATACTTACTGCTTTTTGAAATTGTATTTCACACATGTAAGTCTAAAAAATGAATAAATATACTTCCTGATTTTAGTATTTAGCTTGAGCATATTTTATACCCCAGGAATAAAAAAAATTGTATCTCAGAAAAACTTTTATTAAGGTGGTAGCCACACAACTATTACTTCAGTGATTTGTTTATTCACTTAAGAACTATGGTGGAAGGGGCGCCTGAGTGGCTCAGTTGGTTAAGCGTCTGCCTTTGGCTCAGGTCGTGATCCCAGGGTCCTGGGATCGAGCCCCAGTCAGGCTCTCTCTCCCTCTTTCCCTCTCTCTCTCTCTCAAATAAAGTCTTTAAAAAAACAACTATGGTGGAAAAACAATAAGTAATTTATATTTTCCATCAGTATATAAATCATACAGCCTTGTTTTAGGATTCAGTCTCCTTTTGAGTGTGTGTGTATATGCACACATGTGTATATGCACATATGCATGCTATTGAGCTGAACATTGCAGCCTTTTCCTCCCCTCAGTAAAGGCTGGTTTCAGGATGCATGGCCAGAAACACACAGAACACTGTTAGTGAAGATACAGATCCTTTCAGTTCTTCCATGGTTCCTATTCTTCTGTGTATTTAGGTTACTGAAGTTTCATTACAGAGAGAGGATTACAAAATGGAAAAATGAGATCTCTTAATTCACAAATTTACAGGTTACAGAATGCCATTTTTCCCCCTCATGCATGTTTTATTTCTTTAGGACAGAACAGTGACCTCTGATTGACATTTAATACCAGGATTAGAAATTCAGTTCAAGTGAACGTATGTCTGTGACTTATTTGCAGTCCTCTCTTGAGCATCGGCCCCTTTTTAAGCACTTCAGTCTGACCAAAAGCATAATCAACTCTTAGTTATTTGCAAAAATCATTGGATTTGAAAGCTTTAATGGGTGGTTTTCAGTGATGTTTTTTAAGTGTACAATTC